>NW_024057726.1:0-35000 GCF_016432855.1 Salvelinus namaycush | reverse complement strand
TGTGAAACAGCTCTCTGTATTGGTGAACCTGCTACTCTGAGACAAACAGCTCTCTGTAATGGTGAACCTGCTATTGTGAAACAGCTCTCTGTAATGGTGAACCTGCTACTGTGAAACAGCTCTCTGTAATGGTGAACCTGCTACTGTGAAACAGCTCTCTGTAATGGTGAACCTGCTACTCTGAGACAAACAGCTCTCTGTAATGGTGAACCTGCTACTCTGAGACAAACAGCTCTCTGTAATGGTGAACCTGCTACTCTGAGACAAACAGCTCTCTGTAATGGTGAACCTGCTACTCTGAGACAAACAGCTCTCTGTAATGGTGAACCTGCTACTGTGAAACAGCTCTCTGTAATGGTGAACCTGCTACTCTGAGACAAACAGCTCTCTGTAATGGTGAACCTGCTACTCTGAGACAAACAGCTCTCTGTAATGGTGAACCTGCTACTGTGAAACAGCTCTCTGTAATGGTGAACCTGCTACTCTGAGACAAACAGCTCCCTGTAATGGTGAACCTGCTACTCTGAGACAAACAGCTCCCTGTAATGGTGAACCTGCTACTCTGAGACAAACAGCTCTCTGTAATGGTGAACCTGCTACTGTGAAACAGCTCTCTGTAATGGTGAACCTGCTACTCTGAAACAGCTCTCTGTAATGGTGAACCTGCTACTCTGAAACAAACAGCTCTCTGTAATGGTGAACCTGCTACTCTGAGACAAACAGCTCTCTGTATTGGTGAACCTGCTACTATGAGACAAACAGCTCTCTGTAATGGTGAACCTGCTACTCTGAGACAAACAGCTCTCTGTATTGGTGAACCTGCTACTCTGAGACAAACAGCTCTCTGTATTGGTGAACCTGCTACTGTGAAACAGCTCTCTGTATTGGTGAACCTGCTACTCTGAGACAAACAGCTCTCTGTAATGGTGAACCTGCTACTGTGAAACAGCTCTCTGTAATGGTGAACCTGCTACTGTGAAACAGCTCTCTGTAATGGTGAACCTGCTACTGTGAAACAGCTCTCTGTAATGGTGAACCTGCTACTCTGAGACAAACAGCTCTCTGTAATGGTGAACCTGCTACTGTGAAACAGCTCTCTGTATTGGTGAACCTGCTACTGTGAAACAGCTCTCTGTAATGGTGAACCTGCTACTCTGAAACAAACAGCTCTCTGTAATGGTGAACCTGCTACTCTGAGACAAACAGCTCTCTGTATTGGTGAACCTGCTACTATGAGACAAACAGCTCTCTGTAATGGTGAACCTGCTACTCTGAGACAAACAGCTCTCTGTATTGGTGAACCTGCTACTCTGAGACAAACAGCTCTCTGTATTGGTGAACCTGCTACTATGAGACAAACAGCTCTCTGTAATGGTGAACCTGCTACTCTGAGACAAACAGCTCTCTGTATTGGTGAACCTGCTACTCTGAGACAAACAGCTCTCTGTATTGGTGAACCTGCTACTGTGAAACAGCTCTCTGTATTGGTGAACCTGCTACTCTGAGACAAACAGCTCTCTGTAATGGTGAACCTGCTACTGTGAAACAGCTCTCTGTAATGGTGAACCTGCTACTGTGAAACAGCTCTCTGTAATGGTGAACCTGCTACTGTGAAACAGCTCTCTGTAATGGTGAACCTGCTACTCTGAGACAAACAGCTCTCTGTAATGGTGAACCTGCTACTCTGAGACAACCAGCTCTCTGTAATGGTGAACCTGCTACTCTGAGACAAACAGCTCTCTGTAATGGTGAACCTGCTACTCTGAGACAAACAGCTCTCTGTAATGGTGAACCTGCTACTCTGAGACAAACAGCTCTCTGTAATGGTGAACCTGCTACTGTGAAACAGCTCTCTGTAATGGTGAACCTGCTACTCTGAGACAAACAGCTCTCTGTAATGGTGAACCTGCTACTCTGAGACAAACAGCTCTCTGTAATGGTGAACCTGCTACTCTGAGACAAACAGCTCTCTGTAATGGTGAACCTGCTACAATGAGACAAACAGCTCTCTGTATTGGTGAACCTGCTACTCTGAGACAAACAGCTCTCTGTAATGGTGAACCTGCTACTGTGAAACAGCTCTCTGTAATGGTGAACCTGCTACTCTGAGACAAACAGCTCTCTGTAATGGTGAACCTGCTACTCTGAGACAAACAGCTCTCTGTAATGGTGAACCTGCTACAATGAGACAAACAGCTCTCTGTATTGGTGAACCTGCTACTCTGAGACAAACAGCTCTCTGTAATGGTGAACCTGCTACTCTGAGACAAACAGCTCTCTGTAATGGTGAACCTGCTACTATGAGACAAACAGCTCTCTGTAATGGTGAACCTGCAACTCTGAAACAGCTCTCTGTAATGGTGAACCTGCTACTCTGAAACAGCTCTCTGTAATGGTGAACCTGCTACTCTGAAACAGCTCTCTGTAATCTATGTTGAGACAGAAGAAGTGTAATAAAATATAAAAATGTGTAATTAAATCATCTGCTACTGCAGACCAAGTGAATATAGATGTGGGTTTCAGTACCTGGATCTGTAATTAGAGGTTTAGAATTGGGTTCGTTGGTCTACTTCCCAAATGGCACCTCCTTTCCCTTTTGTAATGCACTAGGTGAGCAGGACATTACTCCCTATACCTCCGATTACTGTCTACAGAGATGAGATCCGGCTGACTACAGAGCTTAGTAAAACAGTCCCCCAAGGCCTCTCTCTCTCTCTCTCACACACACACACACACACACACACACACACACACACACACACACACACACACACAGACACACACACACACACACACAGACACACACACACACACACACACACACACACACACACACACACACACACACACACACACACACACACACACACACACACTTTACTTTGCTTTATCTTTACGACCCTGCCAACTGGATAACAGTGCTTTTGAAACTGCTCAATGACTTTGGTGAAAAGTAGACGAGACAAAAACAGGAAGTATTTCTAAATTCTGAACACAAACCTTTACAGCTACAGCTCAGATAGAGATGGTGTTTACATTTCATGAAGTATTTAGGGATTTACATTTCCCAAATGACCTAAGAATCCTATAACCTAAACTATCTACCTGCGATAGATAATGTCATACGGCATGAATATGTTATATTACCATTATTTCCTAAAAGGCAGAGTTAATGTAATTAGTGGTATATCTCGTCTGAATTATTCCTAATCTCCAATTATATTTTCTAGCCACACAATTTGCACCGATTTTAAGCAATGATTCACAAACATATTAGGTACCATGGGTTAGAATCTTCTTTTTTTCCTATACGAGTTGAAATATCTGAAATATTAGCCTAAAAATAAATTAGGAATATTACTATTTAACCCAGTCATCCTTAAACTATGGATTATAAAGAATATTTCCCCCTTTTTCTCTCATATGGAAAAAAATCCCTTTTTTTTCCCATCCTACTTTTAAACCTTGGTTATGACAATGGGATATGGTAGCTAACAGCTGAACCTAGGTTCTCTGGTTGAACCCACACCTTACAAAATTTGTATTTACTTAACAATGAAGAAGGGGGGTAAAAAACAAAACACGATACGTATTTCTTAGATGTACCAAGGTATTGCTGAACTGTTCAACTGTCAACAACAATAGTACCAGCCGCAAATAAAATATAATGTCAACAGGATCTCCAGCTGAAGATGGAGAGGAAGAATGGTCTCGTAAGTGTTCTTAGTACTTCAGACGCAAACGGTTACAACAAAGGTTGTTGTACAAAGTTCATTGTACTCTGGAAAAACGCAATAAAATGATGACTGAGATGTTGTTGTTTTTTTTTCGTTTGTTGGCGCTGCAAGATTCTACCTTCTTTAACGTGGGTTGGTTTTGTGACTTACTTGGAACTCTGGAACTCTTGGAACTCTTGGAACTCTTGGAACTCTTGGAACTCTGTCATAGACACTTTGTCTTTTATGTTTAAAAAAATGTGCATTTCAGCTTTGCCTCGATTGTGTCTCCTTGGTACGAATAAGCAAGACTTATGGAACAAGTATGAGAAAAAAGATTAATTGGAATTCAAACAGCCCCTCCTACACTATCTTTTCGGTTAAATGAATTAGCAAGTCACGTAACATTAGACAAAATGTATTACTACATAAAAGGTAAACGTGAGGAATCAAACAGAATCTGCTAACCTTATATAGAGGTCATGGTAAACTTATATAGAGTTAAGATAATAATTATATTTTTTTATATATATTTTTTTGTTCATTTGGTCGCTTTTGATTTATATTGGTTAGTTATTTTTGTGAATACACACACACACACACGCACACGCACACACACACACACCCTGAGGTGGGATGCCCATCAGTTCATTTTGAATTGAATGTATCCAGAAAGATTTCCCATGAGCTCTAGATGAATACCCTTATTTACATGATGTCTGCCATTTATTTTGGCCGTTCTACCTTTCTGCTGTTCCTCCCAGTCCAATTTAGAAAAATCAAGGCTTTATGTCTGCCGTGTTCTGATAGGTAGAGAACAACAGCCCAAACACCAGGAAGGGAGCATGGATAGAGAACAACAGCCAAAACACCATGAAGGGATTATGGATAGAGAACAACAGCCAAAACACCATGAAGGGATTATGGATAGAGAACATCAGCCAAAACACCATGAAGGGATTATGGATAGAGAACAACAGCCAAAACACCATGAAGGGATTATGGATAGAGAACAACAGCCAAAACACCATGAAGGGATTATGGGTAGAGAACAACAGCCAAAACACCATGAAGGGATTATGGATAGAGAACATCAGCCAAAACACCATGAAGGGAGCATGGATAGAGAACAACAGCCCAAACACCATGAAGGGATTATGGATAGAGAACAACAGCCAAAACACCATGAAGGGAACATGGGTAGAGAACAACAGCCAAAACACCATGAAGGGAGCATGGATAGAGAACAACAGCCAAAACACCATGAAGGGATTATGGATAGAGAACAACAGCCAAAACACCATGAAGGGAACATGGGTAGAGAACAACAGCCAAAACACCATGAAGGGATTATGGATAGAGAACAACAGCCAAAACACCATGAAGGGAACATGGGTAGAGAACAACAGCCAAAACACCATGAAGGGATTATGGATAGAGAACAACAGCCAAAACACCATGAAGGGAACATGGGTAGAGAACAACAGCCAAAACACCATGAAGGGATTATGGATAGAGAACAACAGCCAAAACACCATGAAGGGATTATGGATAGAGAACAACAGCCCAAACACCATGAAGGGATTATGGATAGAGAACAACAGCCAAAACACCATGAAGGGAGCATGGATAGAGAACATCAGCCAAAACACCATGAAGGGAGCATGGATAGAGAACAACAGCCAAAACACCATGAAGGGAGCATGGATAGAGAACATCAGCCAAAACACCATGAAGGGAGCATGGGTAGAGAACAACAGCCAAAACACCATGAAGGGATTATGGGTAGAGAACAACAGCCAAAACACCATGAAGGGAGCATGGATAGAGAACAACAGCCAAAACACCATGAAGGGAGCATGGATAGAGAACAACAGCCAAAACACCATGAAGGGGGCATGGATAGAGAACAACAGCCAAAACACCATGAAGGGAGCATGGATAGAGAACAACAGCCAAAACACCATGAAGGGATTATGGATAGAGAACATCAGCCAAAACACCATGAAGGGAGCATGGATAGAGAACAACAGCCAAAACACCATGAAGGGATTATGGATAGAGAACAACAGCCAAAACACCATGAAGGGAGCATGGATAGAGAACAACAGCCAAAACACCATGAAGGGAGCATGGATAGAGAACAACAGCCCAAACACCATGAAGGGAGCATGGATAGAGAACAACAGCCAAAACACCATGAAGGGAGCATGGATAGAGAACAACAGCCAAAACACCACGAAGGGAGCATGGATAGAGAACAACAGCCAAAACACCATGAAGGGATTATGGATAGAGAACAACAGCCAAAACACCATGAAGGGAGCATGGATAGAGAACAACAGCCAAAACACCATGAAGGGAGCATGGATAGAGAACAACAGCCCAAACACCATGAAGGGAGCATGGATAGAGAACAACAGCCAAAACACCACGAAGGGAGCATGGATAGAGAACAACAGCCAAAACACCATGAAGGGATTATGGGTAGAGAACAACAGCCAAAACACCATGAAGGGATTATGGGTAGAGAACAACAGCCAAAACACCATGAAGGGATTATAGGTAGAGAACAACAGCCAAAACACCATGAAGGGAGCATGGATAGAGAACAACAGCCAAAACACCATGAAGGGAGCATGGATAGAGAACAACAGCCAAAACACCATGAAGGGAGCATGGATAGAGAACAACAGCCAAAACACCATGAAGGGATTATAGGTAGAGAACATCAGCCAAAACAACATGAAGGGAGCATGGGTAGAGAACAACAGCCAAAACACCATGAAGGGATTATGGATAGAGAACATCAGCCAAAACAACATGAAGGGAGCATGGGTAGAGAACAACAGCCAAAACACCATGAAGGGATTATGGATAGAGAACAACAGCCAAAACACCATGAAGGGATTATGGATAGAGAACAACAGCCAAAACACCATGAAGGGATTATGGATAGAGAACAACAGCCAAAACACCATGAAGGGATTATGGATAGAGAACAACAGCCAAAACACCATGAAGGGATTATGGATAGAGAACATCAGCCAAAACACCATGAAGGGAGCATGGGTAGAGAACAACAGCCAAAACACCATGAAGGGATTATAGGTAGAGAACAACAGCCAAAACACCAGGAAGGGATTATGGGTAGAGAACAACAGCCAAAACACCATGAAGGGAGCATGGATAGAGAACAACAGCCAAAACACCATGAAGGGATTATGGATAGAGAACAACAGCCAAAACACCATGAAGGGATTATGGATAGAGAACAACAGCCAAAACACCATGAAGGGATTATGGGTAGAGAACAACAGCCAAAACACCATGAAGGGAGCATGGATAGAGAACAACAGCCAAAACACCATGAAGGGATTATAGGTAGAGAACAACAGCCAAAACACCATGAAGGGATTATGGATAGAGAACAACAGCCAAAACACCATGAAGGGAGCATGGATAGAGAACAACAGCCAAAACACCATGAAGGGAGCATGGGTAGAGAACAACAGCCAAAACACCATGAAGGGATTATGGGTAGAGAACAACAGCCAAAACACCATGAAGGGAGCATGGATAGAGAACAACAGCCAAAACACCATGAAGGGAGCATGGATAGAGAACAACAGCCAAAACACCATGAAGGGAGCATGGATAGAGAACAACAGCCAAAACACCATGAAGGGATTATGGATAGAGAACAACAGCCAAAACACCATGAAGGGAGCATGGATAGAGAACAACAGCCAAAACACCATGAAGGGAACATGGGTAGAGAACAACAGCCAAAACACCATGCAGGGATTATGGGTAGAGAACAACAGCCCAAACACCATGAAGGGAGCATGGACAGATAACAACAGCCAAAACACCATGAAGGGATTATGGATAGAGAACAACAGCCAAAACACCATGAAGGGAGCATGGATAGAGAACAACAGCCAAAACACCATGAAGGGAGCATGGATAGAGAACAACAGCCAAAACACCATGAAGGGAGCATGGATAGAGAACAACAGCCAAAACACCATGAAGGGATTATGGGTAGAGAACAACAGCCAAAACACCATGAAGGGATTATGGGTAGAGAACAACAGCCAAAACACCATGAAGGGATTATGGGTAGAGAACAACAGCCAAAACACCATGAAGGGAGCATGGATAGAGAACAACAGCCAAAACACCATGAAGGGATTATAGGTAGAGAACAACAGCCAAAACACCATGAAGGGAGCATGGATAGAGAACAACAGCCAAAACACCATGAAGGGAGCATGGATAGAGAACAACAGCCAAAACACCATGAAGGGAGCATGGATAGAGAACAACAGCCCAAACACCATGAAGGGAGCATGGATAGAGAACAACAGCCAAAACACCATGAAGGGATTATGGATAGAGAACAACAGCCAAAACACCATGAAGGGATTATGGGTAGAGAACAACAGCCAAAACACCATGAAGGGAGCATGGATAGAGAACAACAGCCAAAACACCATGAAGGGAGCATGGATAGAGAACAACAGCCCAAACACCATGAAGGGATTATGGATAGAGAACAACAGCCAAAACACCATGAAGGGATTATGGATAGAGAACAACAGCCAAAACACCATGAAGGGATTATAGGTAGAGAACAACAGCCAAAACACCATGAAGGGATTATGGATAGAGAACAACAGCCAAAACACCATGAAGGGATTATGGATAGAGAACAACAGCCAAAACACCATGAAGGGATTATGGATAGAGAACAACAGCCAAAACACCATGAAGGGATTATGGGTAGAGAACAACAGCCAAAACACCATGAAGGGATTATGGGTAGAGAACAACAGCCAAAACACCATGAAGGGATTATGGGTAGAGAACAACAGCCAAAACACCATGAAGGGAGCATGGATAGAGAACAACAGCCAAAACACCATGAAGGGATTATGGGTAGAGAACAACAGCCAAAACACCATGAAGGGAGCATGGATAGAGAACAACAGCCAAAACACCATGAAGGGATTATGGATAGAGAACAACAGCCAAAACACCATGAAGGGATTATGGGTAGAGAACAACAGCCAAAACACCATGAAGGGAGCATGGATAGAGAACAACAGCCAAAACACCATGAAGGGATTATGGAGAATGTAGGACAGGAGCAGAGCACGAAGAATTGTTGGACAGAAAAGCACGCACACACACACACACACACACACACACACAGACACACACACACACACACACACACACACACACAGAGTATGAATTGTAAAACACAGAACAGTGCCGGCGAAGAATCGTTCCATTAAATATTAATATCTCAATAACAATAACACGGAGAAAGCATCTGTGCCATCATGGATTGGAGTCAGGAGACGCATTAGACAGCCCCATAACACTTTATAGGACCTGCTAGAGTAATGAGAAAAGCAAGGGGAAGGAAGGGAGGAAGGAAGGGAGGATGGAAGGGAGGAAGGAAGGGAAGGGGAGCAACACGCTCTCACAGTCTCACATCAGAATTAGACGTTCGTCCATGTTTCTCAAACGTCAAATTTTGAAGTTGTTCCAAACGTCACATTTGGAAGTAGTTTAAGGTTAAATTTAATCATTAACTCAATGGCTAATGTAAGGTTAAGGTTTGGGATAGACTCAAGAGGCAGATGCTTACGCCCATTTGCCATCGCAGACCACAACGCCCTAGCAAAACCAAAACCTACTTTGCGAGGATTGCTGCTGGCTCAAAAGGTCAGCAGCCTGCCATCCATCCCACATATCTTTGTAATTGATCTGGCCTTTTCTCATCAGCCATGAAGTCAGTGGGAGTCTCTCCAAAATAAATAGGTTGGCATCGATCACACACTTTAAATGCTCATCTGTTCTCTCCGCCAAGCCGCTAAGCCGCCATAGCCGCTAAGCCGCCAAGCACCAAGACGTTTTGGGGTGTGTTTATATTTTTCTCTTTTATCAAAATGTCCACCTCCACAGCAGAAATGAGAACATTAACCTGGCCTTACATTAGGTCTAAAAGGCTTATTTAAAAAGGGAATGGACCAGTAGCTTACAACTAGCTGTAAGTTGCTCTGGATAAGAGTGTCCGCTAAATTACTAAAATGTAAATACGCTTATTAGGGAAAACGGATACACACAGAGATACACAGACAGATACCTACATGCACACACACACGCACACGCACACACACACTCACACTCACACGCACGCGCACACGCACATGCACACTCACGCACACTCACACGCATTCACACGCACACTCACACTCACACTCACACTCACACTCACATGCACACGCACTCACACTCACACGCACTCACACTCACACGCACTCACACTCACACGCACTCACACTCACACTCACACTCACACTCACACGCACACTCACACTCACACTCACACTCACACTCACACGCACACGCACACGCACACGCACACGCACACTCACACGTACACGTACACGCACACACACTCCAATAGTTGTACATCAGTGAGCTATGTCATCAGGGCTTCATCATCTCGTAATGAGGAAGATGGCTTTTTAATGATGGTCCCCGACCTTATTTGGTAAGGGTCAATCTAGGATTAATTTAGTAAGACGTATTAAGTTGTCTGATTTAACATTGTGGAGCTTATTAACTTGTTAAAAGGGAATGGCAACACTAGGCCATGGTTCCCCAACTGGCGGCACACGGGCCAAATCTGGCACCGCCAGCAATAGTATTTGGCCCCCCAAATCCCCAAAATGAATTATGAATTTTTTTCATAAAACAAATTTAAAGATGAGATGCAAAAAACTCTCAAATGCAATGTCCCAAGAAGGAAGTTACCTAAATAAGGCAAAAGTTACATTTTTTTAACTTCATTCATGAGGAGAGAGAGAATGCAGGAGAAGGTCAACTAATAAAGAAGGCTAAGCGAACCATTCCGTGGTGCTGAAAACGTAAAGCTGCAACTGCAACGCAAATCAATAGGAGGTGGAACAGCGCCTGGTGCTGAAAACGTAAAGCTGCAACTGCAACGCAAATCAATAGGAGGTGGAACAGCGCCTGGTGCTGAAAACGTAAAGCTGCAACTGCAACGCAAATCAATAGGAGGTGGAACAGCGCCTGGTGCTGAAAACGTGTTGCACAGCAAACAGATGGAGAAAATCTACACCAGTCAAGCAATTAATTTAAACAATAATCTCCATTTTAATTAGACTTTAAAAACAACTAGAGGGCTTAATTATATTATATTCCTTCCCCCGAGCCTATATATATAATAATATACTATATAAAATACCTTAACTAGGTCTATATAAAATAACTTAACTGGCTGAGGTACACTATGAGACTTTTAAGAGCATCTTTAACAAGGGAAAATCATATGGCCTAATAGAATTGGGATTGTTTTTATTAGGACTGTTTACAATTGCAACTGGACAAAAATGTAGTATCCTACATAAAACACTAATTTAAAGAATAAAAAGGTGCGTGTGTCTGAATGCCTGCTCCTTTAAACGACAGAACAAACAGAAAATACTGTCACATTGAGACCTAAATATCCCTGGATAAACACTGTCAATAATCTGAGTATTTATTGAATACTGTCATGTAGGCCACTAAGTGACTTACTCAGTGGGGAAAAGTTGCATTTCCCCTCGGACACGATGTTGTGGATGTCGCGTGACATGGATGTGATTTTGATGCGGAGACAGTCCTCGATTGACTCGTGTGAACGCCGGTTCCTGTCGTGAGTCCATATTGCCTTCATAGAGGAAAATGAGTAGTCGCAGGTGTAAGTCGATCCAAAACATTGTTAGTACATATGTAACGGATGTGAAATGGCTAGCTAGTTAGCGGGTACGCGTTAGTAGCGTTTCAATCAGTTACGTCACTTGCTCTGAAACCTATTAGTAGTGTTGCCCCTTGCTCTGCAAGGGCCGTGGCTTTTGTGGAGCGATGGGTAACGACGCTTCGTGGGTGACTGTTGTTGATGTGTGCAGAGGGGACGGTTTAAAGTTATACTGTTACACATAAAATGCAAGTTTCTTTATTGCGCTGTATTCCTCTGAGCATGGTCACCCACACAAGGATTCTGCACACCTGAGCGCATCCCTGATTGTTGCTCAATGTCTGGAATTCAATCAGCCCAGTTTGAATTGCGGCCTCATCCAGCGAGGTTATAGTTTTCTTAGCAAGGGAGGAGTATTCTCCACCTGGGTCGGACTGTGAGAGGATCACGTACAAACACAATGATATCCTTGGGCTGTAGTCTTCAAATCTGATGGAGAAGTTGTCCCTTCAGCTGTTTGATGAAGTCTTCCATCACCTCTGTGACAACGCTGCGGCCTGGTTTCCTCTTCCTGTCGTTTCTTCAGTGTGCCGAAGTGCAGTAGCCTTCCGGATGACAAGTCCAAATCGAACAACTTAAGCCTCCTAGTAAAGCCCTCAAGTTTTTCCACCATCTGCACGTCTGTTTTCCCTCTTCCTTTTAACTGGAGATTTCACCCGTTTAAGTGACAGAATATGTCAGGCAACAAAAAAAAAAGCAGTGTTTGTAAACTTGCAGTTAAATGTTTTCTGCCTCGGGTTTCTGTCTGGGGTCGGGAAGGCCACTTTGAAAGTTCCATGCATAATGACGTCTGAGATTGAATTCTTTGCAAACAGTGACATTTTCTCTCTCGCTATCAAGCTAATTGTTCTGAACAAATGTTGACGTTAAAAAAACGTTGTGTTGGTTACATAGACCTGTTTTTCCCCACCAATCAACGCACAGAGAAAATAGACAAAAATAATAATTGAATAGAGAGACATTGGTGATTTTATGAGCGTAATCAGATCAAAATGATCACGTTATTGTCACTGAATGTATTACGTACTAATCAAATGTGTTAAAATGTCGTTCAATTAATAGTGCAGACCAATTAATTGTGCTAATATTATATACTAATTATGTTATGTCCCGCTAACTATTAGCTCAGAACAGAAATGGCCTGAGGCTGACTGGCACAGATAGAGAGGGAGAGGAAGCTGTCTGACTGGAGGTAACAGATAGAGAGAGAGAGGAAGCTGTCTGACTGGAGTTCACAGATAGAGAGAGAGAGGAAGCTGTCTGACTGGAGGTCACAGATAGAGAGAGAGAAGAAGCTGTCTGACTGGAGGTCACAGATAGAGAGAGGGAGAGGAAGCTGTCTGACTGGAGGTCACAGACAGAGAGAGAGAGGAAGCTGTCTGACTGGAGGTCACAGATAGAGAGAGAGAGGAAGCTGTCTGACTGGAGGTCACAGATAGAGAGAGAGAGGAAGCTGTCTGACTGGAGGTCACAGATAGAGAGAGAGGAAGCTGTCTGACTGGAGGTCACAGATAGAGAGGAAGCTGTCTGACTGGAGGTCACAGATAGAGAGAGGGAGGAAGCTGTCTGACTGGAGGTCACAGATAGAGAGAGAGAGGAAGCTGTCTGACTGGAGGTCACATATAGAGAGAGGGAGGAAGCTGTCTGACTGGAGGTCACAGATAGAGAGAGAGAGGAAGCTGTCTGACTGGAGTTCACAGCTAGATCACACCAATATAAAGTACTGTATGATCATGCCAACATAAAGTACTGTATGATCACGCCAATATAAAGTACTGTATGTATCATACCAATATAAAGTACTGTATGATCACACCAATATAAAGTACTGTATGATCACACCAATATAAAGTACTGTATGATCATAGCAATATAAAGTACTGTATGTATCATACCAATATAAAGTACTCTATGTATCATACCAATATAAAGTACTGTATGTATCATACCAATATAAAGTACTGTATGTATCATACCAATATAAAGTACTGTATGTATCATACCAATATAAAGTACTGTATGATCCCACCAATATAAAGTACTGTATGTATCATACCAATATAAAGTACTGTATGATCACACCAATATAAAGTACTGTATGATCACACCAATATAAAGTACTGTATGATCACACCAATATAAAGTACTGTATGTATCATCTGTTTTTTTGGAATTGAAACTGTTGGCGCATTTCAAAGGTAGTTTGGTATCAGTTTTTCCTTCAGGCCTACTTTGCTGTTGTTCCCTTAACTAGCGTGTCAAACTCATTCCGTAAAAGGCCGAGTGTTTACGGGTTTTCCCTCCACCCTTGTAATTGATTGATAAATTAAGGTCACTAATTAGTAAGGAATTTCCCTCACCTGGTTGTCTAGGTCTTAATTTAAATGTATCTAGACCCAAACTGTTACAGACCTATATCTATCCTACCCTGCCTTTCTAAGGTCTTCGAAAGCCAAGTTAACAAACAGATTACCGACCATTTCGAATCCCACCGTACCTTTTCCGCTGTGCAATCCGGTTTCCGAGCTGGTCATGGGTGCACCTCAGCCACGCTCAAGGTCGTAAACGATATCATAACCGCCATCGATAAGATACAATACTGTGCAGCCGTATTCATCGACCTGGCCAAGGCTTTCGACTCTGTCAATCACCACATTCTTATTGGCAGACTCAACAGCCTTTGTTTCTCAAATGACTGCATCGCCTGGTTCACCAACTACTTCTCAGACAGAGTTCAGTGTGTCAAATCGGAGGACCTGTTGTGCGGACCTCTGGCAGTCTCTATGGGGGTGCCACAGGGTTCAAATCTCGGGCTGACTCTTTTCTCTGTATATATCAATGATGTTGCTCTTGCTGCTGGTGAGTCTCTGATCCACCTCTACGCAGACGACACCATTCTGTATTCTTCTGGCCCTTCTTTGGACACTGTGTTAACTAACCTCCAGATGAGCTTCAATGCCATACAACTCTCCTTCCGTGGCCTCCAACTGCTCTTAAATGCAAGTGAAACTAAATGCATGCTCTTCAACCGATCGCTGCCCGCACCCACCCGCCCGTCCAGCATCACTACTCTGGACGGTTCTGACTTAGGTATTTGTAGTTGTCCACATATTCTAAGTGTCTGGTTAGACTGTAAACTCTCCTTCCAGACTCACATCAAACATCTCCAATTCAAAATTAAATCTAGAATCGGCTTCCTATTTCGCCAACAAAGCATCCTTCACTCATGCTGCCAAACATACCCTCGTAAAACTGACTATCCTACCGATCCTTGACTTCGGCGATGTCATTTACAAAATAACCTTCAACACTCTACTCAGCAAATTGGATGCAGTCTATCACAGTGCCATCCGTTTTGTCACCAAAGCCCCATATACTACCCACCACTGCGACCTGTATGCTATTGTTGGTTGGCCCTCGCTTCATATTCGTCGCCAAACCCACTGGCTCCAGGTCATCTATAAGTCTTTGCTAGGTAAAGCCTCGCCTTATCTCAGCTCACTGGTCACCATAGCAACACCCGCCCGTAGCACGCGCTCCAGCAGGTATATTTCACTGGTCACCCCCAAAGCCAATTCCTCCTTTGGCCGCCTTTCCTTCCAGTTCTCTGCTGCCAATGACTGGAACGAACTGCAAAAATCACTGAAGCTGGAGACTCAAATCTCCCTCACTAACTTTAAGCACCAGCTGTCAGAGCAGCTCACAGATCACTGCACCTGTACATAGCCCATCTGTAAATAGCCCATCCAACTACCTCATCCCCATATTGTTATTTTTTTCATTTTTTTGCTCCTTTGTACCCCAGTATCTCTACTTGCACATTCATCTTTTGCACATCTATCACTCCAGTGTTTAATTGCTATGTTGAAACTATTTCGCCACTATGGCCTATTTATTGCCTTACCTCCCTTATCCTACCTCATTTGCACACACTGTATATAGACTTTTTCTATTTTATTATTGACTGTATGTTTGTTTATTCCATGTGTAACTCTGTGTTGTTGTTTGTGTCGCACTGCTTTGCTTTATCTTGACCAGAGGTCGCAGTTGTAAATGAGAACTTGTTCTCAACTAGTCTACCTGGTTAATTAAAGGTGAAATTAAAATCATTAAAGAAAAGGAAAAAGGAAAAACCTGCAGAGCCTCGGTCGTCCGTGGAATGAGTTTGACACCTCTGCTTTAACTGAATAAAAAGCAGTACATTTCCCCCTGCAATTATTCTGGACGACGATGACCCTTCTGTGAATTTGTGTGACAGAGGAATTTTGTTTTTTATCTTCTAGGTTTACGAACAGGACGACTTGAGTGAACAGATGGCAAGCCTAGAGGGACTCATGAAGCAACTCAACGCCATCACTGGCTCTGCCTTTTAACCCCAGCAGCCCTGGCAGAGAGTCCCACCCAGACAGTCCGTCAGACCTACAACACAGCACAGACAGACAGATAGCAGTACCACTAGGAGTAGCACGGTGTCAGGACCTCAGAAACAAGGGGTAGGGCACAGAGAGGGGGGGGGGGGGGGGCATGGTGCCTGGACCTCAGAAACACAGATACTTCTCAACAAACCCCCTATAATACTGTAACCAACCCCCCTGTCTGTCCTGTCTGTTTCTCTAAAAATACCCCCCCCCCCCCCCCCCCCCAAGGACCTCTGAAAGGGGGACGACGGAGACTCTAAAAATATAAACGATGAAGAAATTCTATTCCATGTTTCCCACAGTGTTGTTTTCCCTTTAAAACGTCACCTTTTTGAGTTTTCATTGATCGATGTTTTTGTTTTTTTGTTTTTGTTTCCATGTGCGTTACTGGCCTTTGAACTGAAGGCTCAAGTGTTACCGCTGGACCTATAAGACCTAAGGACTGTTTGCTATCTCCAGACATCAATGTTTCTCTGGACCCTTGTTGCCTGGCGATGATGCGAGACGACACGGTAGGTCTCGCGGTGGTAGGATCTCACAATGACCACATGCTAACGGACAATGACAAAGTCCTGGACACCGCACACACTCTCCACATTCCTCTCCTTCTCCTCTTCTCCTAAAACAATGACACAGTCAGTGAGCACAGCCGAAAAACATTCCACAGGCTGTGGGAACACTGGTTAGACCTAGTACTGAATCGTCTGTAGACGGACTCTACAGGATCATGGCGGACTCCAGGGGAAAGTTCTCCATATCTCCTTGTTCAGGTCCATCTACAGTATGTTGCTTCTCCTCAACTTACCCTCTGCCCTGGTCATGTTGCTACCCTATCACAACCACAGACAGCTGTTTGGTATTTGCCAAAATGTAGCTTTGAAATCATTAGAACAACATCCCAAACCAGACTTATAATCACTCGTTCCAGTCGAGGTATGGAGGGTCTTGGAACGTATTGGGAATCAAGACGGTATCAAGTGGTATTACAAGGTGGTTGGAAGGCTTTCGTATGAATATATGATATTTACTTTATTGACGATGAGTTTGGTCCCTGTTAAAACGTATCTGTTGACAACCTTATTCACCATCCCAATGGGTTCTTTTTGTTGCTTATTGGTGATGATGATGATGGTGATCTTTAGTTTTTACCAGTTAAGGTTGTCATGAGACAAACACATGTACCTCAGTGTATGTAAGCTTGACTGACTGTGAAGGGCTATCACCCAGGGGTTGTTTTGGATACGATCACCCCAGGGGTTGTTTTGGATACGATCACCCCAGGGGTTGTTTTGGATACGATCACCCCAGGGGTTGTTTTGGATATGATCACCCCAGGGGTTGTTTTGGATACGATCACCCCAGGGGTTGTTATGGATATGATCACCCCAGGGGTTGTTATGGATACGATCACCCCAGGGGTTGTTATGGATACGATCACCCAGGGGTTGTTTTGGATACGATCACCCCAGGGGTTGTTATGGATACGATCACCCAGGGGTTGTTTTGGATACGATCACCCCAGGGGTTGTTTTGGATACGATCACCCCAGGGGTTGTTATGGATACGATCACCCAGGGGTTGTTATGGATACGATCACCCAGGGGTTGTTATGGATGCGATCACCCCAGGGGTTGTTATGGATTCGATCACCCATGGGTTGTTATGGATACGATCACCCAGGGGTTGTTTTGGTTGCTATCACCCCAGGGGTTGTTATGGATACAATCACCCCAGGGGTTGTTATGGATACGATCACCCCAGGGGTTGTTATGGATACAATCACCCCAGGGGTTGTTATGGATACGATCACCCAGGGGTTGTTTAGGATTCGATCACCCAGGGGGTGTTTTGGATGCTAATGCAGGGGGGCCATTTATAGATGATAAACGATGCATATGATTTCCAAAATAGTATATATTTTTACATCAGCGGTTCTGTCAAACGCTGCAGTACAACGATTTCTAAGCCTTTTCCCGACTTGTGATATTGTTTTACATCAGGGTGGTCCGTGGACTGCTCCGCATCACTGAGGACAGATACATAACCTTTAGCTTTTTAACAATACAACGCACCGGGGGGGGGACATGTACAACGTAATCATTAATCGCCATGGAAATAGGACATCAATATTCTCCTGTTTGACTCTGGTAACCCCCCCCCCCCCTTTTATAATTTCCAAGTCTCTATTTCTCTTCTGACGATGGATTGTCCTGGGGACAAAAAAAAAGAAAAAAAAAAGAAAGGAATAGCTGCATTGGCATTCTGAACATGTTTAGGATTGAACGGAGGGAGGGAGGGGGGAGGGGGGGGTTGTGAAGCACTGAATTCATTACACTGTTTCAAATATCAGGATTCATTATTCAATATTAGAATTCTGACTTGCGCTCTTGGGAAGAAAATGATGACTCCAGAAAAATAATGACGATGCTGAGTGGTATAATGCTATGG
This sequence comes from Salvelinus namaycush, assembly GCF_016432855.1. Lineage (NCBI taxonomy): Eukaryota > Metazoa > Chordata > Actinopteri > Salmoniformes > Salmonidae > Salvelinus > Salvelinus namaycush. Next base: position 16,575 of record NW_024057726.1, on the reverse strand, counting down.
TATTGATGTCAGTGTCAGTGAGAGATTCACGTGGTTTAGCATAGAGGGATAGAAACACATAATGGCTGCCTTCGTTTAACGATTCAGAGATCAGCCTCGACTCATCACAAAACAAAACCGTCAAGTGTGCTCATCTTGTACGTAATGCCATTTTTGTTTTTGATTTTTCTTTTATCTGTTTTAAAAGACTTTGTTTGTTTTTACTGTTGTTGAGAAAAATCTAGACGTTGGTATGTGCCTATACATTTCACCTTTTGTTCTTAGTTTTCTTCTCTTTGTTGATCACTTTATTTGTACGGAGATCTGTGTGGAAACGTAAAATGTGCTTCCCCCCCCCCCCCCCCCTTCTCTTTGCCTGGCCCTAAACGCAAGGTAACACATGATCTATGACATTCTATCGACACGGTCTTCTCCTCCGGAAGACAGACAGGCGAACAGAAACGTGGCTCGATATTTTGTCGTGTATTTTTACCACGGAGAGAAAGGATGGCTGCAGCGAGACAACATGAAAATAGAATTCCCAAACGGCATTCTATTCCCTATGTAGTACACTACATTTGGCTGGAGCCCATAGGAGCCCTGGTCAAAAAGTAGTACACTACATTTGGCTGGAGCCCATAGGAGCCCTGGTCAAAAAGTAGTACACTACATTTGGCTGGAGCCCATAGGAGCCCTGGTCAAAAAGTAGTGCACTACATTTGGCTGGAGCCCATAGGAGCCCTGGTCAAAAAGTAGTGCACTACATATAGAACAGGATACCAGTTGAGATGCAGCCCCATGCTTTTTTAAATTTGTATTATATTGTACTGTTCCATAGAGCAATTGAAGGACCAATTGCTAGTTAACTCATTGACTTTGTGGTTCAGGGGAACCTTTATATGATTACATTTAATATCTTATTTACAGCATTACCCTTTTATTTATTTATGAAAAACTATTTCATCATTCAAGGAAAATGTAGTTTAGCTTAAGACAAAAAAAAAAAAAAATAGGAAAAATGCATTCAAGTCTGTTTTCTTAATGTCTGTCCCATCGAATAGCCTCTTCCTGTTGTCATTCTCCCATCAGCCACTTCAGGATTACGGTATCCATATTAGGATAGAGTCACACGGCGTTACTCCAGTCCTAGTTAGGACACTGTACTGGGTAGCACTTCTTCTCAGAAAAGGAACACACATTCACAGTAACTTTGAGCTGCGAAATTACCTAGACACGTATCATGGCCAACAACATAGACCAACTGGCTACATTGTCTATATATTTGAATAACAACTCAAAATTTGAAGTTGAAAGGTTGTCGTAAATTTGAAAAGACAAAAGAGTTTGCGATAGCTAGCTGTGCTCTGAGACTTTTTCCCAGTCAGGACTGGACTGGACAAGATAGGGACAAGAAGTGTTCTCTGTTTAGAAACATAGAGAGATTCAAGGTTTGAGTCCCAAATTACACCCTATTTCCTATGCAGTGTACTACTTTTGACCAGGACCCCTTAGGGAACAGGGTACCTTTTGGGACTCCTCTCAATGTGACCTTCATTTAGCCAAATGTGCTGACGAGAGAGCCGGTGTGTCTGTGAGATAATGGGATATTGGGTTTTACTAATGAGAGATCACTGTGCCGTTTAAAAAGGGTTCGGAGCACCCAACCACCCAACGAATGTGGCCTTCAACACCTGTTATAGATTAAAGGCTATGGTTATAACCTCTTATGGACGATAGGCTATGGTTATAACCTGTTCTACATGATATGCTATGGTTATAATCTGTTATGGATGATAGGCTATGGTTATAATCTGTTATGGATGATAGGCTATGGTTATAACCTGTTCTACATGATATGCTATGGTTATAATCTGTTATGGATGATAGGCTATGGTTATAATCTGTTATGGATGATAGGCTATGGTTATAACCTGTTCTACATGATATGCTATGGTTATAATCTGTTATGGATGATAGGCTATGGTTATAATCTGTTATGGATGATAGGCTATGGTTATAACCTGTTCTACATGATATGCTATGGTTATAATCTGTTATGGATGATAGGCTATGGTTATAACCTGTTCTACATGATATGCTATGGTTATAATCTGTTATGGATGATAGGCTATGGTTATAACCTGTTCTACATGATATGCTATGGTTATAATCTGTTATGGATGATAGGCTATGGTTATAACCTGTTCTACATGATATGCTATGGTTATAATCTGTTATGGATGATAGGCTATGGTTACAATCTCTTATGGATGATAGGCTATGGTTATAAACTGTTATGGATGATAGGCTATGGGTATAACCCATGAGTTGGGTGGTGCTGCAATTTACTGTCATGACTATACCTGTATTCTACATGTTTTATAGACCTACAATACAGGTATAGTTAGAGAGATACCAGGCTGGGATGAGGTGGAGACAGGTGACAGTGAGATTAGGTACAGTTAGAGACAGATAGCAGGCTGGGGTGAGGTGGAGACAGGTGACAGTGAGATTAGGTATAGTTAGAGAGATAGCAGGCTGGGGTGAGGTGGAGACTGAGGTAACAGTGAGATTAGGTATAGTTAGAGACAGATAGCAGGCTGGGGTGAGGTGGAGACAGGTGACAGTGAGATTAGGTATAGTTAGAGAGATAGCAGGCTGGGATGAGGTGGAGACAGGTGACAGTGAGATTAGGTATAGTTAGAGACAGATACCAGGCTGGGATGAGGTGGAGACAGGTGACAGTGAGATTAGGTATAGTTAGAGACAGATAGCAGGCTGGGATGAGGTGGAGACAGGTGACAGTGAGATTAGGTATAGTTAGAGACAGATAGCAGGCTGGGATGAGGTGGAGACAGGTGACAGTGAGATTAGGTATAGTTAGAGACAGATACCAGGCTGGGGTGAGGTGGAGACTGAGGTGACAGTGAGATTAGGTATAGTTAGAGACAGATACCAGGCTGGGGTGAGGTGGAGACTGAGGTGACAGTGAGATTAGGTATAGTTAGAGACAGATACCAGGCTGGGGTGAGGTGGAGACAGGTGACAGTGAGATTAGGTATAGTTAGAGACAGATACCAGGCTGGGGTGAGGTGGAGACTGAGGTGACAGTGAGATTAGGTATAGTTAGAGACAGATACCAGGCTGGGGTGAGGTGGAGACTGAGGTGACAGATAGCAGGCTGGGGTGAGGTGGAGACTGAGGTAACAGATACCAGGCTGGGGTGAGGTGGAGACTGAGGTGACAGATAGCAGGCTGGGGTGAGGTAATAGATAGATGGTGGTTCCTAACTATCACGTGGTCATGTATGCAACAGTACTAGTTACAATACAAGGACCGGAGTTTTTACCCACTGAACACTCTGATGACTGTTGGGAAGGTGAAATATCCAGATAGAAGTCCCTAAAGTACATGTATATTGAATTAATCCTTAAAATATTTCCAATTTTTAGAATTGTTAACCAAATTAGATTTAGAGATGGCAATATTAAAGTGTACATTTTTTTTTGTTGGTTCATTTGAAATGAAGAAGGGGAACAAGACATTATAAAACATACTTTATTATTATATAGAGTAAGAAAAACTCTTCTTCTTCTTCTCCTGGCTGTTTCTACCCACAACGTTGTATACAATTGCTGGTTTTGTAATATGCTGTAGAGCAAGCAGTTCCACTGTTCCTTTTTTTTTATATAGAGAAATGTTATTTCAATGGTGTATTCTTTTTGTTTTTTGTTTGTTTGATAAATAAAGTTTTGATACAAAAATGTCACTTGTCGTATGTTTGGCGTCTTCATCTGTCACTATTAATGAAGACTGATGAGTGAAAACCTGAAGCAAAGCCGTCTGGTCTCTAATAGGTCGATCCGTCCCAAATGGCTCTCTATTCCCTATATAGTGCACTACTTTTTGACCAGATCTCTATGAGCCCTAGTGCACTACTTTAGACCAGATCTCTATGAGCCCTAGTGCACTAAATAGTAAATAGGGTGGTATTTACAACGCTGGGCGATAACATCCTGTAGCAAGTCAAGCCCTGTCTTCTCTTGAACAGACTACTTGAAGGTGACTGTCAGTTTCCATGTGTTTGCTGTCACCCTGATGGAGGGCAATGAAGATGGATTAACAGAGCAGGACAAAAAAAATCAAGACGGGTTGAAGAGAATTCTGATGAAGAAAAAATAACAGAAACCTGTCCTCAGGGAAACTCAAGTCGTAGCTGCTCGTCAAATATAGTCTCATTAGAAGTATGTCAAAAATAGTTATATTTAACCGTGTAAGTTATGTCACTTATGCTGACGCTTGAACGAAACAGCAAAATATATTTAACATACCTGTACATAACGTTTTGTAACAATACTGTCAACCCGCCGAGGCTGTCATTAAAGTGATGGATGCTCCCTTCTCCATGTTTATATAGGCTAACAGTTAGGTCATAGCATATACATCCTGCCTTTAGTGTTTTATGTATTTATGGCTAAGTTACCCTATGTAAATCCTGTTAGGTCAGACAGACTTCCCCTACTGATCCCTACATGCTCCTCTCATAGGTTGTGTCCCAAATGGCACTCTATACCCTATGTAGTGCACTACTTTAATACCAGGGACCCATAGGGATCTGTAGTGCACTACTTTAATACCAGGACCCCATAGGGATCTGTAGTGCACTACTTTAATACCAGGACCCCATAGGGATCTGTAGTGCACTACTTTAATACCAGGACCCCATAGGGATCTGTAGTGCACTACTTTAATACCAGGACCCCATAGGGATCTGTAGTGCACTACTTTAATACCAGGGACCCATAGGGATCTATAGTACACTACTTTAATACCAGGGACCCATAGGGGAAAGGGTGTTATTTGGGGGACACATGTGCTGTCACATAACCTCTGACCTCGGCCTGTTCATGCATTAGCCTGTATTTACTACTAGTAGCTATGGTGTGATCAACCACCTCCTTTCTGGGTCATAGACACACACACACACGCGCACACACACACACACACACGCACACGCACACGCACACGCACACATTAGCTGCATCATGGCTCAGGCTAACAGGCTAACAGGCTAACAGGCTGCATCATGGCTAACAGGCTAATACTTGTTCATTTAATTGCTGCAACACGGCTAACAGGCTAATACTTGTTCATTTAATTGCTGCATCATGGCTCAGGCTAACAGGCTAACAGGCTAACAGGCTGCATCATGGCTAACAGGCTAATACTTGTTCATTTAATTGCTGCAACACGGCTAACAGGCTACTACTTGTTCATTTAATTGCAGCATCATGGCTAACAGGCAAATACTTGTTCATTTAATAGCTGCAAGGACCACCTTGTGTTTCAACAGGGAGTCCGGGAAACATGGTGACTAACTTATCCTGTTATTTTCCAGTTGTTCTTCTGGTAATGATGTACTATCCCTAATAATGATTTCCTGTCATCAATAGATATAGTGAAGTCTCCTACGGAAGAGTGGGCAGTCAATGTCTAGTGTCTTGTTAGAATTTTGGTTGGCATAGTTTTGAAGAAGAACATTAATATAGACTTGGCAATGTCGTACTAACAAACCCATCAATATCTGTCTTGCACAATTTTGCCAGATTTAATCACAATTTCCTTTTAGCGCCAATAAAGTACTTAGGAATTTTATGAGAAAAGACACTGTAGAATAATGGTCTACAATATCAGATTACTTCCTACGGTCAGATATACACTACATGACCAAAAGTATGTGGACACCTGCTCGTCAAACATCTCATTCCAAAGCCATGGGTATTAGTATGGAGTTGGTCCCCCTCTTTGCTGCTATGACAGCCTCCACTCTTCTGGGAAGGCTTTCTACTAGATGTTGGAACATTGCTGCGGGGACTTGCTTCCATTCAGCCACAAGCATTAGTGAGGTTGGGCACTGATGTTGGGCGAATAGGCCTGGCTCTTAGTCGGCGTTTCAGTTCATCCCAAAGGTGTTCGATGGGGTTGAAGTCAGGGCTTTGTGCAGGCAAGTCAAGTTCTTCCACGCCAATCTCAACCAACCATTTCTGTATAGACCATGCTGAAACAGGAAATGGCCTTCCTCAAACTGTTGCCACAAAGTTGGAAGCACAGAATCGTCTAGAATGTGATTGTAAACTGTAGAATTAACATTTCTATCCACTGAAACTAAGGAACCCGAACCATGAAAAACAGTTCCAGACCATTATTCCTCCTCCACCAAACTTTACAGTTTGCAATATGCATTGAGGCAGGTAGCGATCTCCTGGAATCCGCCAAAACCCAAATTTGTCCTTGGACTGCCAGATGGTGAAGCTCGATTAATCACTCCAGAGAACGGGTTTCCACTGCTCCAGTGTACAATAGCGGCGAGCTTTACACCACTCCAGCTGATGCTTGTGTGCTGCTGCTCTGCCATGGAAACCCACTTCATTAAGCTCCCGACCAACAGTTCTTGTGCTGACGTTGCTTCCAGAGGCAGTTTGGAACTCCGAGTGTTGCAATTCGAGGACAGACGTTTTTTACTCACTACGCGCTTCAGCATTCGGCGGTCCCTTTCTTTGAGCATGCATGGCTGTGTGGCTGAAATAGACACATTTTTAAGTACACAATATAGGATTTATAGTGATAAAAAATATAAACACAACATACAAGGTGTTGGTCTCATGAGCTGAAATAAAAGATCCCAGAAATGTTCCATATGCACAAAAATAAGTATTTCTCTCAAATGTTGTGCACAAATTTGTTTACACCTCTGTTAGTGAGCGTTTATCCTTTGCCAAGATAATCCATCCACCTGACTGGTGTGGCATATCAAGAACCTGATTAAACAGCATGATCACTACACAGGTGCACCTTGTGCTGGGGACAATAAAAGGCCACTCTAAAATGTGCCATTTTGTCACACAACACAATGCCACAGATGTCTCAAGTATTTAGGGAGCTGAACTTAATGTTATTTTCTCTACCATAAACCACCACCAACATCATTTTAGAGAATTTGGCAGTACGTCCAACCGGCCTCACAACCACAAACCACGTGTATGGCGTCGTGTGAGTGAGCGGTTTGCTGATGTCAGCGTTATGAACAGAGTGCCCCATGGTGGCTGTGGGATGATGGTATGGTCAGGCATAAGCTACGGACAACGAACACAATTGCATTTTATCGATGGCAATTTAAATGTATAGAGATACCGTGAGGAGATCCTTGTTGTGCAATTCATCCACCTCCATCAACTCATCTTTTAGCATGATAATGCACGGCCCCATGTCGCAAGGATTTGTACTTACAATGATCTTCTGAACTCATGTTTCATATCTTGGTGGAGTTAGGAGAGGAGCAGAGATCAATCAATCAAATGTATTTATAAAACCCTTTTTACATCAGCAGATGTCACAAAGTGCTTGTACAGAAACCCAGCCTAAAACCCCTAAACAGTATGCAATGCAGATGTAGAAGCACGGTGGCTAGGAAAAACTCCCTAGAAAGACAGGAACCTAGGAAGAAACCTAGAGAGGAACCAGGCTCTGAGGGGTGGCCAGTCCTCTTTTGGCTGTGCCAGGTGGAGATTATAGGAGTACATGGCCACCAAGGCCAGATTGTTATTCAAGATGTTCAAACATTCATAGATGTCCAGCAGGGTCAAATAATAATCAGTGGTTGTAGAGGGTGAAACAGGTCAGTACTTCATGAGTAAATGTCAGTTGGCTTTTCATAGCCGAGCATTCAGAGTATCTCTAGACAGCAGTTAGAAGTTTAGTACATTGTCGCGTTATGTTCAGTAATGTTGTGCCTCGAAAACATCCGGCGAATTTGCATAGAGCCACATCAATTTACAGAAATACTCATCATAAACTTTGATTAAAGACACAAGGTTTTGCATAGAATTAAAGATATACTTCTCCTTAATGCAACCGCTGTGTCAGATTTCAAAAAAGCTTTACAGAAAAAGCACATCATGCAGTAATCTGAGTACAGCGCTAAGCCACAAAAACAAGCCATACAGTTACCCGCCATGTTGTGGAGTCAGTAAAAGTCAGAAATAGCATTATAAATATTCACTTACCTTTGATGATCTTCATCAGAATGCACTCCCAGGAATCCCAGTTCCACAATAAATGTTTGTTTTGTTCGATAAAGTTCATCTTTATGTCCAAACACTTTTGTTAGCTCGTTTAGTTCACCAATCGAAATTCACAAGGTCCGGGCAAGTCTAGACGAAAGCCCCGACGAAAAGTCAAAAAAGTTATATTATAGTTCGTAGAAACATGTCAAACGATGTATAAAATCAATCTTTAGGATGTTTTTATCATAAATCTTCAATAATATTCCAACCGGACAATTCCTTTGTCTTTAGAAATGAAAAGGAACAGAGCTCGCTCTCACGGCCGCACGCGTGACTGAGCTCATGGCATTCTGCCAGACCCCTTAGTCAAACAGCTCTTATTCGCTCCCCCTTCATAGTAGAAGCCTGAAACAAGGTTCTAAAGACCGTTGACATCTAGTGGAAGCCTTAGGAAGTGCAATATGACCCCATAGACACTGTATATTCAAAAGGCAATGACTTGAAAAACTACAAATCTCAGATTTCCCACTTCCTGGTTGGATTTTTCTCAGGTTTTCACCTGCCATATGAGTTCTGCTATACTCACAGACATCATTCAAACAGTTTTAGAAACTTCAGAGTTTTTTCTATCCAAATGTACTAAAATGCATATAACATGCATATATTAGCTTCTGGGCCTGAGTAGCAGGCAGTTTACTCTGGGCACGCTTTTCATCCGAACATGAAAATGCTGCCCCTTATCCCAAACAGGTTTTAAAGCGCGTGTTTATGGAAGACAGACAGAGACAGCGTGACCACCTGTGCTAATTAGCTATCTAGCCATGCTCAGAACACCTGTGTGTAATGGAAAAAGGCTGCCAGAAACGTGTTTCTAACTGAAAAATACTGTCTGCTGCAACAGTGATGAAGATGGTTAAAACTGTGTACAGTAAGTGTATATTTTCCATTTGTGAAATAATTTTTTATGTGATATGAAAGTAAAGGGCTTTATGTTTCTAGAACCGTATCGCAATTTAGAATCGATTCACGTTTAGATGGAGTATTTCGCTGTTTTGGTTGCTAGACTCAGTCTACCTCTGAAAATATCAACTAAGGTCCTTAAGGAGTAATGGCAGGCTCCTTAATAAGAGTACATCTGGGGTAATAGTGGACTAATCAAATCAGTCCTGTAGCGTCAAACTTCTTTCAGCAGGCAACATAATAGACTTCCTGAACAGAGGGACTAACCTACAGATCCCCTCTAGGCTCTCCACTTCTCATACTGAGCAGAATTATTTACATAATAATAACTTTGCTTATTTGTTGGTAGTCGGACAGAGTCTTACCATTCTATCCATTGTTTTGTTTTTGAACACCAGGCATGTCCCGATAGCTGTGTGGACCGGTGTCTTTTCTGGTGAGGTTATTCTCTGCTAGGAATTCAGTGGCTTCAGACTTGGATATGAAGGAGATTTTCCACCATCAGCTTCGCCCTGGGGGAAGCGTAATCCATCCTGAATGACATGATCTCTCAAGACGTTCTTCATGAAGTCGCTCCTCTGTTTTTCCTGAACCTTTACTGAGTAAATCAGGGAATATTCAGATCTATGTATTTTCAAAGCTCAGATCAAAGCTCTCCCGAGAGAGTGGTTGTATGTGCAGTTTGTCTTGAAGTTACAGAAATCTTACCCAGACATTGCCCGGCCTGGTGCCAGGCAGCCACTTGGAGACCTATCCACAAGTTGTAGTTCAATGCGTCGCTGTCACATAACCGCTGACCTCGGCCTGTTCATGCATTAGCCTGTATTTACTACTAGTAGCTATGGTGTGAACCAGACAGGTTGAGGATATTTTCCTTCTCAGACCTTCTTCCAGGGCCTTGGATTTTCAGTTTGAATTTCCTACTTCTATTTTCCGGCGCTGTTTTTTTTATTTTTCAGTGCCTCCAGCTCCGTTTCCATTTCCTTTAGGCGTGTTTTTATTTTTCAGTGCCTCCAGCTCCGTTTCCATTTCCTTTAGGCGTGTTTTTATTTTTCAGTGCCTCCAGCTCCGTTTCCATTTCCTTTAGGCGTGTTTTTATTTTTCAGTGCCTCCAGCTCCGTTTCCATTTCCTTTAGGCGTGTTAGACATTGTCAGTGTTTTGTCTTCTCCATTGCTGATTCATTGCTCCATTGTAGCCACCTGTCCAGTCTGCATTATTCGCTAAGTCTCCACCCAACCCCCAACACAGCTGGAATGAGAGTGGCTTTTTACCTCGATTTTTTGCATTGCCACTTGAGCTGTATTCTCTGCGTTAGTTACCTTAGTCACCTTGGTTATCTTGTGTGGACAGCATGGTAGTGGTTGCTTTCACGGCGGGATTCCTTGATTTCCTTTGTTTGAAGCCGGCAACAGCTATATCACCAGCTTGACTCATAACAGGGCCTTTGCTCTGTAAGCCTCAGCTCATTTATGAATCATGTAAATGTCTTTATGTATCGGATTTGGAAAAAGAATGCGTTTAATCAAAAGATATATCAGTGATGGAGGTATATTGAGAGAATGCCAAGAGTGATTTGTTTAACACTTTAGCACCCATGTTAATTGAGATGCATTCCAGGTGGTTACCTCATATAGCTGGTTGAGAGAATGCCAAGAGTGAGCAAAGTTGTCATCAAGGCAGAGGGTGGCTACTTTGAAAAATCTCAAATATAAAACGTTTTTTGGGGGTTACTACATGATTCCATATGTGTTATTTCATAGTTTTGATGTCTTCACTATTATTCTACAATGTAGAAAATAGTCAACAACAACAACAAAAAACCTGGAATGAGTAGGTGTGTCCAAACTATATACTTTATGTATAAAAGACACATGTGGATTCAGAATGTCAGGATATGGTGCATATCACCAAAACTCCTAATATGCATTGGACATGGTCTATATTCTTTAGAATATGAAAAACATGTCATGTGAAGATATGCCCTGATATGGGCCCTTTTCCTCCAGTGAACTGGATTGATGCAGTAGAACAGAGCGATGAAGGCAGCTATGAAGGCATAATGTCTGACAAATTGGACTGATTAATATGCTACTGTAGCAGCAGAGCCCAGACATATGCTGTGACAGACACTCCACTAGTTGGAGACATGGACAGCAAGGAGAGGGGAGCCTCCCGTAAAAACGATTTATGTTTGTCTTTAAATCCATCCCTCTCTCGAATCATCCACCCACAGTTTGAGACTGAGAGGACTGATTGACTGAGCATTAGATAGACGGAAGGCCTGGCTAGAGAACGATAGGAGAGCCTTAGCGAACAGTTAGATTGGCTTAGCTTCCAGGAGAGCTGAACACAACATTTAGCTTAGCTAAGTTAGCCAACAGTTAGGACTAACTGAGCATTATTACAAGATCTATCTAGCGAAAGAGTTAGCTTCCAGGGAGCGAATAAAACGTCTCAGATAGCTGTCAGACACCAACCTCTCAGTCAGATAGCTGTCAGACACCAACCTCTCAGTCAGATAGCTGTCAGACACCAACGTCTCAGTCAGATAGCTGTCAGACACCAACGTCTCAGTCAGATAGCTGTCAGACACCAACCTCTCAGTCAGATAGCTGTCAGACACCAACGTCTCAGTCAGATAGCTGTCAGACACCAACGTCTCAGTCAGATAGCTGTCAGACACCAACGTCTCAGTCAGATAGCTGTCAGACACCAACGTCTCGTCAGATAGCTGTCAGACACCAACCTCTCAGTCAGATAGCTGTCAGACACCAACATCTCAGTCAGATAGCTGTCAGACACCAACGTCTCAGTGAGATAGCTGTCAGACACCAACGTCTCAGTCAGATAGCTGTCAGACACCAACGTCTCAGTCAGATAGCTGTCAGACACCAACGTCTCAGTCAGATAGCTGTCAGACACCAACCTCTCAGTCAGATAGCTGTCAGACACCAACCTCTCAGTCAGATAGCTGTCAGACACCAACCTCTCAGTCAGATAGCTGTCAGACACCAACGTCTCAGTCAGATAGCTGTCAGACACCAACGTCTCAGTCAGATAGCTGTCAGACACCAACCTCTCAGTCAGATAGCTGTCAGACACCAACCTCTCAGTCAGATAGCTGTCAGACACCAACGTCTCAGTCAGATAGCTGTGGGTCCTGATCCCTATTCGCTATGGGTCCTGGTCCCTAATTCCCTATGGGTCCTGGTCCATATTCCATATGGGTCCTTGTCACTATTCCCTATGGGTCCTGTCCCTATTCCCTATTCTCTATGGGTCCCGATCCCTATTCTCTATTCTCTATGGTCCTAGTCCCTATTCTCTTTTCTCAATGGGTCCTGGTCCCTATAAACTATGTGTACTGGTCCCTAATCTATATGTGTCCTGGTCCCTATTCTCTATTGGTCCTGGTCCCTATTCTCTATGGGTCCTGGTCCCTATTCCCTATGGGTCCTGGTCCCTATTCTCTATGGGTCCTAGTCCCTATTCTTTATAGGTCCTGTTCCCTATTCTCTATGGGTCCTGGTCCCTATTCTCTAAGGGTCCTGGTCCCTATTATCTATTCCCTATGGGTCCTGATCCCTATTCTCTATAGGACCTGTTCCCTATGGGTCCTGATCTCTATTCCCTATGTGTCCTGGTCTCTATTCCCTATGTGTCCTGGTCCCAATTCCCTATGGGTCCTGGTTTCTATTCCCTATGTGTCCTGCTCTCTATTCTCTGTAGGTCCTGGTCGCTATTCCCTATGGGTTCTGGTTTCTATTCCCTATGGGTCCTGATCCCTATTCGCTATGGGTCCTGGTCCCTAATTCCCTATGGGTCCTGGTCCATATTCCATATGGGTCCTTGTCACTATTCCCTATGGGTCCTGTCCCTATTCCCTATTCTCTATGGGTCCCGATCCCTATTCTCTATTCTCTATGGTCCTAGTCCCTATTCTCTTTTCTCAATGGGTCCTGGTCCCTATAAACTATGTGTACTGGTCCCTAATCTATATGTGTCCTGGTCCCTATTCTCTATTGGTCCTGGTCCCTATTCTCTATGGGTCCTGATCTCTATTCCCTATGTGTCCTGGTCCCTATTCCCTATGGGTCCTGATCCCTATTCTCTATAGGACCTGTTCCCTATTCTCTATGGGTCCTGGTCCCTATTCCCTATGTGTCCTGGTCCCTATTCTCTATGGGTCCTGGTCCCTATTCCCTATGTGTCCTGGTCCCTATTCCCTATGTGTCCTGGTCCCTATTCCCTATGGGTCCTGGTCCCTATTCCCTATGGGTCCTGGTCCCTATTCCCTATGTGTCCTGGTCCCTATTCTCTATGGGTCCTGGTCCCTATTCCCTATGGGTTCTGGTTTCTATTCCCTATGGGTCCTGATCCCTATTCGCTATGGGTCCTGGTCCCTAATTCCCTATGGGTCCTGGTCCATATTCCATATGGGTCCTTGTCACTATTCCCTATGGGTCCTGGTCCCTATTCCCTATTCTCTATGGGTCCTGGTCCCTATTCTCTATAGGTCCTGTTCCCTATTCTCTATGGGTCCTGGTCCCTATTCCCTATGTGTCCTGGTCCCTATTCTCTATGGGTCCTGGTCCCTATTCTCTATGGGTCCTGGTCCCTATTCTCTATGGTTCCTAGTCCCTATTCCCTATGGGTCCTGGTTTCTATTCCCTATGTGTCCTGGTCCCTATTCCCTATGGGTCCTGGTTTCTATTCCCTATGGGTCCTGGTCCCTATTCTCTATGGGTCCTGGTCCCTATTCCCTATTCTCTATGGGTCCTGGTCCCTGTTCTCTATGGGTCCTGGTCCCTATTCTCTATGGGTCCTGGTCCCTATTCCCTATGGGTCCTGGTCCCTATTCCCTATTCTCTATGGGTCCTGGTCCCTATTCTCTATGGGTCCTGGTCCCTATTAACTATGGGTCCTGGTCCCTATTCCCTATTCTCTGTGGGTCCTGGTCCCTATTCTCTATTCTCTATGGGTCCTGGTCCCTATAAACTATGGGTCCTGGTCCCTATTCTCTATGTGTCTTTGTCCCTATTTTCTATTGGTCCTGATCCCTATTCTCTATGGGTCCTGGTCCCTATTCTCTATGGGTCCTGGTCCCTATTCTCTATTCTCTATGGGCCCTAGTCCCTATTCCCTATGTGTCCTGGTACCTATTCTCTATGGGTCCTGGTCCCTATTCTCTATTCTCTATGGGTCCTGGTCCCTATAAACTATGGGTCCTGGTCCCTATTCTCTAAGTGTCCTGGTCCCTATTATCTATTGGTCCTGGTCCCTATTCTCTATGGGTCCTGGTCCCTATTCTCTATGGGTCCTGGTCCCTATTCTCTATGGGTCCTGGTCCCTATTCTCTATGGGTCCTGGTCCCTATTCTCTATTCTCTATGGGTCCTGGTCCCTATAAACTATGGGTCCTGGTCCCTATTCCATATTCTTTATGTGTCCTGATCCCTATTCTCTATTCTCTATGGGTCCTGGTCCCTTATCTCAATGGGTCCTGGTCCCTATTCCCTATGGGTCCTGGTCCCTATTCCCTATGGGTCCTGGTCCCTATTCTCTATGGGTCCTGGTCCCTATTATCAACTGGTCCTGGTCCCTATTCTCTATGGGTCCTGGTCCCTTTTCTCTATGGGTCCTGGTCCCTATTCTCTATGGGTCCTAGTCCCTATTCCCTATATGTCCTGGTCCCTATTCCCTATGTGTCCTGGTCCCTATTCCCTATGGGTCCTGGAACCTATTCCCTATGTGTACTGGTCCCTTTTCTCTATGGGTCCTGGACCCTATTCTCTATGGGTCCTGGTCCCTATTCCCTATGTTTCCTGGTCCCTATTCCCAATGGGTCCTGGTCCCTATTCCCTATGTGTCCTGGTCCCTATTCTCTATGGGTCCTAGTCCCTATTAACTATGGGTCCTGGTCCCTAATCCCTGTTCTCTGTGGGTACTGGTCCCTATTCTCTATTCTCTATGGGTCCTGGTCCCTATAAACTATGGGTCCTGGTCCCTATTCTCTAAGTGTCCTGGTCCCTATTATCTCTGTGGGTCCTGGTCCTTAATTCCTATTCTCTATGGGTCCTGGTCCCTATTCTCTATTCTCTATTGGTCCTAGTCCCTATTCTCTATTCTCTATGGGTCCTGGTCCCTATAAACTATGGGTCCTGGTCCCTATTCTCTATGTGTCCTGGGCCCTATTCTCTATGTTTCCTGGTCCCTATTCCCTATAGGTCCTGTTCCCTATTTTCTATGGGTCCTGGTCCCTACTCTCTATCCCCTATGGGTCCTGGTCCCAATTCTCTATTGGTCCTGATCCCTATTCCATATGGGTCCTGGCCCCTATTCTCTATAGGTCTTGGTCCCTATTTAATAGGGGTCCTGGTCTCTATTCCCTATGGATCCTGGTCCCTATTCCCTATTCTCTATGGGTCCTGGTCCATATTCCCTATGTGTCCTGGTCCCTATTCCCTATGTGTCCTGGTCCCTATTCTCTATGGGTCCTGGTTCCTATTCTCTATTGGTCCTGGTTCCTATTCTCTATTGGTCCTAGTCCCTATTCCCTATATGTCCTGGTCCCTATTCCCTATGTGTCCTGGAACCTATTCCCTATGTGTACTTGTCCCTTTTCTCAGTGGGTCCTGGTCCCTATTCTCTATGGGTCCTGGTCCCTTTTCTCTATGGGTCCTGGTCCCTATTCTCTATGGGTCCTAGTCCCTATTCCCTATATGTCCTGGTCCCTATTCCCTATGTGTCCTGGTCCCTATTCCCTATGGGTCCTGGAACCTATTCCCTATGTGTTCTGGTCCCTATTCTCTATGGGTCCTGGTCCCTATTCTCTATGGGTACTGTTCCCTATTCTCTACGCTTCCTGGTCCCTATTCTCTATGTGTCCTGGTCCCTATTCTCTATTCTCTATGGGCCCTAGTCCCTATTCCCTATGTGTCCTGGTCCCTATTCCCTATGTGTCCTGGTACCTATTCTCTATGGGTACTTGTCCCTATTCTCTACTCTCTATGGGTCCTGGTCCCTATAAAATATGGGTCCTGGTCCCTATTCTCTATGTGTCCTGGTCCCTATTCTCTATGGTTCCTGGTCCCTATTCTCTATGGGTCCTGGTCCCTATTCTCTATGGGTCCTGGTCCCTATTCTCTACGCGTCCTGGTCCCTATTCTCTATGTGTCCTGGTCCCTATTCTCTATGGGTCCTAGTCCCTATTCTCTATGGGTCCTAGTCCCTATTCTCTATGGGTCCTGGTCCATATTCTCTACGCGTCCTGGTCCCTATTCTCTATGTGTCCTGGTCCATATTCCCTATGTGTCATGGTCCCTATTCTCTATGGGTCCTGGTCCCTATTCTCTACGCGTCCTGGTCCCTATTCTCTATGTGTCCTGGTCCCTATTCTCTATTCTCTATAGGTCCTGGTCCCTAATTCCCTATGGGTCGTGGTCCTTATTTCCTTTTCTCTATGGGTCCTAGTCCCTATTCTCTTTTCTCTATGGGTCCTGGTCCCTATAAACTATGGGTCCTGGTCCCTATTCCATATTCTTTATGTGTCCTGATCCCTATTCTCTATTCT
>NW_024057725.1:70000-85000 GCF_016432855.1 Salvelinus namaycush | reverse complement strand
ACCCCGGTCAGAGTGCCTCTTGCCCGGCATAGTATTTAATGTGTGTAGCCCTTTATTCTTTAAAAATGACCCAGTCAGGGGTCTGGCACCTATGGCACTTATGAAAGGTTTAAAGTGCCAAGTGCCAAGTGCCAAGTGCCACAGGGCTCCAGGGGGGCAGTGCACACCTAATGTTACCCCGGTCAGAGTGCCTCTTGCCCGGCATAGTATTTAATGTGTGTAGCCCTTTATTCTTTAAAAATGACCCAGTCAGGGGTCTGGCACCTATGGCACTTATGAAAGGTTTAAAGTGCCAAGTGCCAAGTGCCAAGTGCCACAGGGCTCCAGGGGGGCAGTGCACACCTAATGTTACCCCGGTCAGAGTGCCTCTTGCCCGGCATAGTATTTAATGTGTGTAGCCCTTTATTCTTTAAAAATGACCCAGTCAGGGGTCTGGCACCTATGGCACTTATGAAAGGTTTAAAGTGCCAAGTGCCAAGTGCCAAGTGCCACAGGGCTCCAGGGGGGCAGTGCACACCTAATGTTACCCCGGTCAGAGTGCCTCTTGCCCGGCATAGTATTTAATGTGTGTAGCCCTTTATTCTTTAAAAATGACCCAGTCAGGGGTCTGGCACCTATGGCACTTATGAAAGGTTTAAAGTGCCAAGTGCCAAGTGCCAAGTGCCACAGGGCTCCAGGGGGCAGTGCACACCTAATGTTACCCCGGTCAGAGTGCCTCTTGCCCGGCATAGTATTTAATGTGTGTAGCCCTTTATTCTTTAAAAATGACCCAGTCAGGGGTCTGGCACCTATGGCACTTATGAAAGGTTTAAAGTGCCAAGTGCCAAGTGCCAAGTGCCACAGGGCTCCAGGGGGGCAGTGCACACCTAATGTTACCCCGGTCAGAGTGCCTCTTGCCCGGCATAGTATTTAATGTGTGTAGCCCTTTATTCTTTAAAAATGACCCAGTCAGGGGTCTGGCACCTATGGCACTTATGAAAGGTTTAAAGTGCCAAGTGCCAAGTGCCAAGTGCCACAGGGCTCCAGGGGGGCAGTGCACACCTAATGTTACCCCGGTCAGAGTGCCTCTTGCCCGGCATAGTATTTAATGTGTGTAGCCCTTTATTCTTTAAAAATGACCCAGTCAGGGGTCTGGCACCTATGGCACTTATGAAAGGTTTAAAGTGCCAAGTGCCAAGTGCCAAGTGCCACAGGGCTCCAGGGGGGCAGTGCACACCTAATGTTACCCCGGTCAGAGTGCCTCTTGCCCGGCATAGTATTTAATGTGTGTAGCCCTTTATTCTTTAAAAATGACCCAGTCAGGGGTCTGGCACCTATGGCACTTATGAAAGGTTTAAAGTGCCAAGTGCCAAGTGCCAAGTGCCACAGGGCTCCAGGGGGGCAGTGCACACCTAATGTTACCCCGGTCAGAGTGCCTCTTGCCCGGCATAGTATTTAATGTGTGTAGCCCTTTATTCTTTAAAAATGACCCAGTCAGGGGTCTGGCACCTATGGCACTTATGAAAGGTTTAAAGTGCCAAGTGCCAAGTGCCAAGTGCCACAGGGCTCCAGGGGGGCAGTGCACACCTAATGTTACCCCGGTCAGAGTGCCTCTTGCCCGGCATAGTATTTAATGTGTGTAGCCCTTTATTCTTTAAAAATGACCCAGTCAGGGGTCTGGCACCTATGGCACTTATGAAAGGTTTAAAGTGCCAAGTGCCAAGTGCCAAGTGCCACAGGGCTCCAGGGGGGCAGTGCACACCTAATGTTACCCCGGTCAGAGTGCCTCTTGCCCGGCATAGTATTTAATGTGTGTAGCCCTTTATTCTTTAAAAATGACCCAGTCAGGGGTCTGGCACCTATGGCACTTATGAAAGGTTTAAAGTGCCAAGTGCCAAGTGCCAAGTGCCACAGGGCTCCAGGGGGGCAGTGCACACCTAATGTTACCCCGGTCAGAGTGCCTCTTGCCCGGCATAGTATTTAATGTGTGTAGCCCTTTATTCTTTAAAAATGACCCAGTCAGGGGTCTGGCACCTATGGCACTTATGAAAGGTTTAAAGTGCCAAGTGCCAAGTGCCAAGTGCCACAGGGCTCCAGGGGGGCAGTGCACACCTAATGTTACCCCGGTCAGAGTGCCTCTTGCCCGGCATAGTATTTAATGTGTGTAGCCCTTTATTCTTTAAAAATGACCCAGTCAGGGGTCTGGCACCTATGGCACTTATGAAAGGTTTAAAGTGCCAAGTGCCAAGTGCCAAGTGCCACAGGGCTCCAGGGGGGCAGTGCACACCTAATGTTACCCCGGTCAGAGTGCCTCTTGCCCGGCATAGTATTTAATGTGTGTAGCCCTTTATTCTTTAAAAATGACCCAGTCAGGGGTCTGGCACCTATGGCACTTATGAAAGGTTTAAAGTGCCAAGTGCCAAGTGCCAAGTGCCACAGGGCTCCAGGGGGGCAGTGCACACCTAATGTTACCCCGGTCAGAGTGCCTCTTGCCCGGCATAGTATTTAATGTGTGTAGCCTTTTATTCTTTAAAAATGACCCAGTCAGGGGTCTGGCACCTATGGCACTTATGAAAGGTTTAAAGTGCCAAGTGCCAAGTGCCAAGTGCCACAGGGCTCCAGGGGGGCAGTGCACACCTAATGTTACCCCGGTCAGAGTGCCTCTTGCCCGGCATAGTATTTAATGTGTGTAGCCCTTTATTCTTTAAAAATGACCCAGTCAGGGGTCTGGCACCTATGGCACTTATGAAAGGTTTAAAGTGCCAAGTGCCAAGTGCCAAGTGCCACAGGGCTCCAGGGGGGCAGTGCACACCTAATGTTACCCCGGTCAGAGTGCCTCTTGCCCGGCATAGTATTTAATGTGTGTAGCCCTTTATTCTTTAAAAATGACCCAGTCAGGGGTCTGGCACCTATGGCACTTATGAAAGGTTTAAAGTGCCAAGTGCCAAGTGCCAAGTGCCACAGGGCTCCAGGGGGGCAGTGCACACCTAATGTTACCCCGGTCAGAGTGCCTCTTGCCCGGCATAGTATTTAATGTGTGTAGCCCTTTATTCTTTAAAAATGACCCAGTCAGGGGTCTGGCACCTATGGCACTTATGAAAGGTTTAAAGTGCCAAGTGCCAAGTGCCAAGTGCCACAGGGCTCCAGGGGGGCAGTGCACACCTAATGTTACCCCGGTCAGAGTGCCTCTTGCCCGGCATAGTATTTAATGTGTGTAGCCCTTTATTCTTTAAAAATGACCCAGTCAGGGGTCTGGCACCTATGGCACTTATGAAAGGTTTAAAGTGCCAAGTGCCAAGTGCCAAGTGCCACAGGGCTCCAGGGGGGCAGTGCACACCTAATGTTACCCCGGTCAGAGTGCCTCTTGCCCGGCATAGTATTTAATGTGTTAGCCCTTTATTCTTTAAAATGACCCAGTCAGGGGTCCTGGCACCTAGGGCACTTATGAAAGGTTTAAAGTGCCAAGTGCCAAGTGCCAAGTGCCACAGGGCTCCAGGGGGGCAGTGCACACCGAATGTTACCCCGGTCAGGAGTGCCTCTTGCCCGGCATAGTATTTAATTGTGTTAGCCCGTTATTCTTTAAAAATGACCCAGTCAGGTCTGGGCACCTATGGGCACTTATGAAAGGTTTAAAGTGCCAAGTGCCAAGTGCCAAGTGGCCACAGGGCTCCAGGGGGGCAGTGCACACCTAATGTTACCCCGGTCAGAGTGCCTCTTGCCCGGCATAGTATTTAATGTGTGTAGCCCATTATTCTTTAAAAATGACCCAGTCAGGGGTCTGGCACTATGGCACTTATGAAAGGTTTAAAGTGCCAAGTGCCAAGTGCCAAGTGCCACAGGGCTCCAGGGGGGGCAGTGCACACCTAATGTTACCCCGGTCAGAGTGCCTCTTGCCCGGCAATAGTATTTAATGTGTGTAGCCCTTTATTCTTTAAAATGACCCAGGTTAAGGGGTCTGGCACCTATGGCACTTATGAAAGGTTTAAAGTGCCAAGTGCCAAGTGCCAAGTGCCACAGGGCTCCAGGGTGGCAGTGCACACCTAATGTTACCACCCGGTCAGAGTGCCTCTTGCCCGGCAATAGTATTTAATGGTGTGTAGCCCTTTATTCTTTAAAAAAATGGACCCAGTCATGGGTCATGGCACCTATGGCACTTATGAAAGGTTTTAAAGTGCCAAGTGCCAAGTGCCAAAGTGCCACAGGGCTCCAGGGGGGCTAGTGCACACCTAATGTTACCCCGTCAGAGTGCCTCTTGCCCGGCATAGTATTTAATGTGTGTAGCCCTTTATTCTTTAAAAATGACCCAGTCAGGGGTACTGGCACCTATGGCACTTATGAAAGGTTTAAGTGCCAAGTGCCAAGTTGCCAAGTGCCACAGGGCTCCAGGGGGGCAGTGCACACCTAATGTTACCCGGTCAGCAAGTGCTCTTGCCCGGCATAGTATTTAATGTGTGTAGCCCTTTATTCTTTAAAAATGACCCAGTAAGGGTCTGGCACCTATGGCACTTATGAAAGGTTTAAAGTGCCAAGTGCCAAGTGCCAAGTGCCACAGGGCTCCAGGGGGGCAGTGCACACCTAATGTTACCCCGGTCAGAGTGCCTCTTGCCCGGGATAGTATTTAATGTGTGTAGCCCCTTATTCTTTAAAAATGACCCAGTCAGGGTCTGGCACCTATGGCACTTATGAAAGGTTTAAAGTGCCAAGTGCCAAGTGCCAGTGCCACAGGGCTCCAGGGGGGCAGTGCACACCTAATGTTTACCCCGGTCAGAGTGCCTCTGCCCGGCATAGTATTTAATGTGTGTAGCCCTTTATTCTTTAAAAAGGCCCAGTCAGGGGTCTGGCACCTATGGCACTTATGAAAGGTTTAAAGTGCCAATATGCCAAGTGCCAAGGTGCCACAGGCTCCAGGGGGGCAGTGCACACCTAATGTTACCCCGGTCAGAGTGCCTCTTGCCCGGCATAGTATTTAATGTGTGTAGCCCTTTTTCTTTAAAAATGACCCAGTCAGGGGTCTGGCACCTATGGCACTTATGAAAGGTTTAAAGTGCCAAGTGCCAAGTGCCAAGTGCCACAGGGCTCCAGGGGGGCAGTGCACACCTAATGTTACCCCCGGTCAGAGTGCCTCTTGCCGGCATAGTATTTAATGTGTGTAGCCCTTTATTCTTTAAAAATGACCCAGTCAGGGGTCTGGCACCTATGGCACTTATGAAAGGTTTAAAGTGCCAAGTGCCAAGTGCCAAGTTCCCACAGGGCTCCAGGGGGCAGTGCCACCTAATGTTACCCCGGTCAGAAGTGCCTCTTGCCCGGCATAGTATTTTAATGTGTGTAGCCCTTATTCTTTAAAAATGACCCAGTCAGGGGTCTGGCAACCTATGGCACTTATGAAAGGTTTAAAGTGCCAAGTGCCAAGTGCCAAGTGCACACAGGGCTCCAGGGGGGCAGTGCACACCTAATGTTACCCCGGTCAGAGTGCCTCTTGCCCGGCATAGTATTTAATGTGTGTAGCCCTTTATTCTTTAAAATGACCCAGTCAGGGGTCTGGCACCTATGGCCACTTATGAAAGGTTTAAAGTGCCAAGTGCCCAAGTGCAAGTGCCACAGGGCTCCAGGGGGCAGTGCACACCTAATGTTACCCCCGGTCAGAGTGCCTCTTTGCCCGGCATAGTATTTAATGTGTGTAGCCCTTTATTCTTTAAAAATGACCCAGTCAGGGGTCTGGCACCTATGGCACTTATGAAAGGTTTAAAGTGCCAAGTGCCAAGTGCCCAGTGCCACAAGGGCTCCAGGGGGGCAGTGCCACACATAATGTTACCCAGTCAGAGTGCCTCTTGCCCGGCATAGTATGTAATGTGTATACCCCTGAAATCCTATGCAATTACCCACAAAATTGTATCCCGGTCAAAGTGCCTCTAGCCCTGGCATAGTATTTAATGTGTATAGCCCTGAAATCCTAAGTGCTTCTAGCTTACCCTATCCAATGTTGCCATCATGTGGACACTTCACAGGTGGTTCGGGAATGATGTTCTAGCCCGGCATAGTATTTCTTGAAATCCTATGCAATTACCATTCCGTTCTAGCCCGGCATAGTATTTCATGAAATCCTATGCAATTACCATTCTATGACACTTATGGAAGTGCCAAGTGGCTCCATGGGCAGTGGCACACGTAATTGTATCCCAGTCAAAGTGCCTCTAGCCCGGCATAGTATTTAATGTGTATAGCCCTAGGCCATTACGGCATTCTGGCATTAACAACGACCTTGTTAGGGTTAAGGGTAAGGGTTAGGGTAAGGGCATTACGGTATTCTGGCATTCTGGTAAGGGTTAGGCATTACGGCATGGGTTAGGCATTACGGCAATGGTTTAGGCATTACGGCATGGGTTAGGGTTAATTATGGTACTTACCTTGTCATTGAAATCCGATCACCTCACCTGGGTCTCGAACACCCCGATCTCCTGAGTGATAGTCGGGCGCTCTACACACTGAGCCAAGCACACTCCTGGAGTAGAGCAGAAACTAGGTTGCCTTGGCCTTTCAAGACCTTCTTTAGGGGGGTAAAATGAGAGCAGTGAGTTCCCGTCACATGGGACTCGAACAGCCTCGAACATGATCGCTGGCTTAGGTCGTTCGGTGCTGTACCACCGCCATCAGTGTCCTGGGAGTTTAGCAGAAACTAGGTTGCCTTGGCCTTTCAAGACCTTCTTTAGGGGGGGTAAAATGAGAGCAATTAGTGTGCCTCACCTGGGTCTCGAACCCCGGTCTCCTGAGTGATAGTCGGGGGCTCTACACACTGAGCCAAGCACACTCATGGGAGTAGAGCAGAAACTAGGTTGCCTTGGCCTTTCAAGACCTTCTTTAGGGGGGGTAAAATGAGAGCAATTAGTGTGCCTCACCTGGGTCTCGAACCCCGGTCTCCTGAGTGATAGTCGGGGGCTCTACACACTGAGCCAAGCACACTCATGGGAGTAGAGCAGAAACTAGGTTGCCTTGGCCTTTCAAGACCTTCTTTAGGGGGGGTAAAATGAGAGCAATTAGTGTGCCTCACCTGGTCTCGAACCCCGGTCTCCTGAGTGATAGTCGGGGGCTCTACACACTGAGCCAAGCACACTCATGGGAGTAGAGCAGAAACTAGGTTGCCTTGGCCCTTTCAAGACCTTCTTTAGGGGGGGTAAATGAGAGCAATTAGTGTGCCTCACCTGGGTCTCGAACCCCGGTCTCCTGAGTGATAGTCGGGGGCTCTACACACTGAGCCAAGCACACTCATGGGAGTAGAGCAGAAACTAGGTTGCCTTGGCCTTTCAAGACCTTCTTTAGGGGGGGTAAAATGAGAGCAATTAGTGTGCCTCACCTGGGTCTCGAACCCCGGTCCTCCTGAGTGATAGTCGGGGCTCTACACACTGAGCCAAGCACACTCATGGGAGTAGAGCAGAAACTAGGTTGCCTTGGCCTTTCAAGACCTTCTTTAGGGGGGGTAAAATGAGAGCAATTAGTGTGCCTCACCTGGGTCTCGAACCCCGGTCTCCTGAGTGATAGTCGGGGGCTCTACACACTGAGCCAAGCACACTCATGGGAGTATAGCGGAAACTAGGTGGCCTTGGCCTTTCAATTTCCCTCCAGTCCAATTAACAATGCCACGCCTGTATCCACACCTGGCTATAATTAGGACCCATGATTAGAGTTCGGCTTCTTGGCAGACACAAACATACACGGAGGAAGGCAGGCAGGAGAGAGAAGCTATGTACAGCAAACAACGACATGACTGTGGACTTTGTACCAAGACGCATATCGCGCGGCTCGACAAACATTTTAAGACTGTCCATG
The DNA here is from genome assembly GCF_016432855.1 of Salvelinus namaycush. Taxonomy (NCBI): domain Eukaryota; kingdom Metazoa; phylum Chordata; class Actinopteri; order Salmoniformes; family Salmonidae; genus Salvelinus; species Salvelinus namaycush. The sequence continues at coordinate 77,200 of NW_024057725.1, read as the reverse complement.
GACTTAAGATTAAGACGTTATCATGGAAGCACGCTGTGCAATCTAGCCGGGTTTCGACTGATATAGAGCTGCCTAACAACGACATTGAACAGCGGCTGGAGCCCGGTGACGACTCTGGGTTTATGCAGTCTGTTGACAGCGATTGTTCCCCGGAGAAGCAACTGAGTGGCGAGAGTGAGCAGTCGGCGGTGCAGTCAACCAGTCCTATCGGTGGTGAACAACGCCCGGAACCGAGGGAGCAAGCCTGCGTCGTGTCGACATCCACCAACTCCGACAGTGATGAAGACGCCGGTGTGTCGCCAATGAATCAAGGTTGGAATACTCTAATTTTTAAAGACTATGCGACCTTTACTAATGGTATCAACCCTTCGGTTAAACGCATTGATAATAGTCGCAGCAGTCTGTCCCGAGTACGGGAATTCCTCTACATTATGTCCGAGGGCAAACTCGATGAAGGACTGTGTTTTCTGGACAGCTACATGCGTGTGTATGACTGGTATGGGCAGATTGAAGGCCGTGGTTTGGCACCATCCACGTTAAAAATGTACCGATCCGATGTTCGAAGTTTCCTGAAATATCTTATAGAGTTCCGGCCGCAAAATATGCAATGTGAAGTCAGTATGATTCGAAAAATGTTACTATGCTTTGCAAAGATGGACAGGAGTTCTAGGCAGAGTCAGGCAACGCACAAGGCACAATTTCGCAGACGCTGGCAGGGACGAGGTGCTCAGCGCTGCTGATTTAAACGATTTGTTGAGGTTAAGTAATCAATCTATTCCTGCTGTTCTCAGTAGGCTGGAAGTGCGAGCCACCTCCTCTGACAGACGCAGGTTTGCGGCTCTCATGTCCAGCCGGTTGGCCATATTTAATGGCACTCGACGATCCCCAGTCACCATGTTCAGTGAGAGTGATTTTACAGAAGTATCCTTGGAAAGTGGGGGTTATCAGATGTGCGTTGCAAGCCACAAAACGAACTCCAGCTTCGGGGAGTGCAGAATAGTTCTATCGCAGGAGGAATACACTTGGCTTAAACAATTCCATGCGATCCCGGGCCTCATCTGAGTGGAATTACCCCAGACACAACACTCTTCTTTTCACATCCTGCGGGAAAACCATACCTTAATCTCTGTGCATTTGTGGGAAAGATTTTTGCAGAGTTCGGCATTGGAAGTAAAGTGACATTTGGAACAATTCGACGAAGCATTGCAACACTGAACTTTAACCATGGGTCGGTTACAGACCGGGGAACTGTGGCTGACCATATGTGTCACTCTCTGGAAACACAGTCACGTTACTACCGTTACCATAATTTGCCTCGTAACGCAAGCCAAGCTCGGACATTAATTGAGAGACAAATCAATCAATGAAGAACTCAAAATAAATATAATATTTTTGCAATTAATCCTTGTCTTGTGTGTCATTTTCATTCTATTTCAATAGGAGCACCTAGTAACCCAAAAATAATACCAGGTGCACTCATTCGATTTCAATAGGAGCACCTGGTAACCCAAAAATAATACCAGGTGCACGGAGGGGAGGATGAGTACAGACCTTATTTTTAAAAAGCTCCATAAATCCCTTAGGCCGGGGCCACTGACTTGTGCCCGTAGTATGGTGCTCCCATATCGGGCATGGGTGGTGGGCCAGGCCCTTTAAAATTCTATTTTCATTCGATTTAAATAGGGGCACCTGGTATAACCCAAAAAGAGGGCACTCTGTCGGTTTTTCCTGAAAAGTGTCAAACTTATGAAAAGTATTCAGACCTTATTTTTTAAAAGCTCCATAAATCCTTAGGCCGGTGCCTAATGACTTGTGCCCCGTAGTATTGTTGCCTCCCATAGCGGGTCATGGGTGTGGGCAGGCCATTTAAATTCATTTTCATTCGATTTAAAATAGGGGCGACCTAGGGTAAACCCCAAACTACATAAGGTGGTTGTCAGTGTTGAGGATGCGGACAGACTATTTTAGAGAAAAGATCCATAAAATCCCTTAGGCCGGGGGCCACTGACTTGTGCCCGTAGTATGGTGCTCCCATAGCGGGCATGGGGTGGGCAGGGCCACTTTAAATTCATTTCATTCGATTTAAATAGGGGCACCTGGTAACCCAAAAAGAGGCACTCTGTCGTTCCTGAGTTGAATAGGACAGACATTTTTTAAAAGCTCCATAAATCCCTTAGGCCGGTGCCACTGACTTGTGCCCGTAGTATGGTGCTCCCATAGCGGGCATGGGTGTGGGCAGGCCCTTTAAATTCATTTTCATTCGATTTCAATAGGGCACCTGGTAACCCAACAAAAAGGTGGTGTCAGTTTGAGATGCGGACAGACATTTTTAAAAGCTCACAGACTAGCACCTTAGGCCGGTGCCTACTGACTTGTGCCCGTAGTATGGTGCTCCCATAGCGGGCATGGGTGTGGGCAGGCCCTTTAAATTCATTTTCATTCGATTTAAATAGGGGCACCTGGTAACCCAAACTAACATAAGGTGGTGTCAGTGTTGAGGATGCGGACAGACATTTTATAAAAGCTCCATAAATCCCTTAGGCCGGTGCCTACTGACTTGTCCCGTAGTATGGTGCTCCCATAGCGGGCATGGGTGTGGGCAGGCCCTTTAAATTTCATTTTCATTCGATTTCAATAGCGGCACCTGGTAACCCAAAAAAGAGGGCACTCTGTCGTTTTTCCTGAAAAGTTCAACTTAGAAAGTATTCAGACCTTATTTTTAAAAGCTCCATAAATCCCTTAGGCCGGTGCCTACTGACTTGTGCCCGTAGTATGGTGCTCCCATAGCGGGCATGGGTGTGGGCAGGCCCTTTAAATTCATTTTCATTCGATTTCAATAGCGGCACCTGGTAACCCCAAACTAACATAAGGTGGTGTCAGTGTTGAGGATGCGGACAGACATTTTATATAAAAGCTCCATAAATCCCTTAGGCCGGTGCCTACTGACTTGTGCCCGTAGTATGGTGCTCCCATAGCGGGCATGGGTGTGGGCAGGCCCTTTAAATTCATTTTCATTCGATTTCAATAGGGGCACCTGGTAACCCAAAAGAGGGCACTCTGTCGTTTTTCCTGAAAAGTTCAACTTAGAAAGTATTCAGACCTTATTTTTTAAAAGCTCCATAAATCCCTTAGGCCGGTGCCTACTGACTTGTGCCCGTAGTATGGTGCTCCCATAGCGGGCATGGGTGTGGGCAGGCCCTTTAAATTCATTTTCATTCGATTTCAATAGCGGGCACCTGGTAACCCAAACTAACATAAGGTGGTGTCAGTGTTGAGGATGCGGACAGACATTTTATATAAAAGCTCCATAAATCCCTTAGGCCGGTGCCTACTGACTTGTGCCCGTAGTATGGTGCTCCCATAGCGGGCATGGGTGTGGGCAGGCCCTTTAAATTCATTTTCATTCGATTTCAATAGCGGCACCTGGTAACCCAAAAAGAGGGCACTCTGTCGTTTTTCCTGAAAAAGTTCAACTTAGAAAGTATTCAGACCTTATTTTTTAAAAGCTCCATAAATCCCTTAGGCCGGTGCCTACTGACTTGTGCCCGTAGTATGGTGCTCCCATAGCGGGCATGGGTGTGGGCAGGCCCTTTAAATTCATTTTCATTCGATTTAAATAGCGGCACCTGGTAACCCAAACTAACATAAGGTGGTGTCAGTGTTGAGGATGCGGACAGACATTTATATAAAAGCTCCATAAATCCCTTAGGCCGGTGCCTACTGACTTGTGCCCGTAGTATGGTGCTCCCATAGCGGGCATGGGTGTGGGCAGGCCCTTTAAATTCATTTTCATTCGATTTCAATAGCGGCACCCTGGTAACCCAAAAAGAGGGCACTCTGTCGTTTTTCCTGAAAAGTTCAACTTAGAAAGTATTCAGACCTTATTTTTTAAAAGCTCCATAAATCCCCTTAGGGCCGGTGCCTACTGACTTGTGCCCGTAGTATGGTGCTCCCATATCGGGCATGGGTGTGGGCAGGCTATTAAAAGTCGTTTTCATTCGATTTCAATAGGGGCACCTGGTAACCCAAAAAGAGGGCACTCTGTCGTTTTTCCTGAAAAGTTCAACATAGAATATTTTCGGACTTTTTTTGAAAAGCTCCATAAATCCCTTAGGCCGGTGCCTACTGACTTGTGCCCGTAGTATGGTGCTCCCATATCGGGCATGGGTGTGGGCAGGCTATTAAAAGTCGTTTTCATTCGATTTCAATAGGGGCACCTGGTAACCCAAAAAGAGGGCACTCTGTCGTTTTTCCTGAAAAGTTCAACATAGAATATTTTCGGACTTTTTTTGAAAAGCTCCATAAATCCCTTAGGCCGGTGCCTACTGACTTGTGCCCGTAGTATGGTGCTCCCATATCGGGCATGGGTGTGGGCAGGCTATTAAAAGTCGTTTTCATTCGATTTCAATAGGGGCACCTGGTAACCCAAAAAGAGGGCACTCTGTCGTTTTTCCTGAAAGTTCAACATAGAATATTTTCGGACTTTTTTTGAAAAGCTCCATAAATCCCTTAGGGCCGGTGCCTACTGACTTGTGCCCGTAGTATGGTGCTCCCATATCGGGCATGGGTGTGGGCAGGCTATTAAAAGTCGTTTTCATTCGATTTCAATAGGGGCACCTGGTAACCCAAAAAGAGGGCACTCTGTCGTTTTTCCTGAAAAGTTCAACATAGAATATTTTCGGACTTTTTTTGAAAAGCTCCATAAATCCCTTAGGCCGGTGCCTACTGACTTGTGCCCGTAGTATGGTGCTCCCATATCGGGCATGGGTGTGGGCAGGCTATTAAAAGTCGTTTTCATTCGATTTCAATAGGGGCACCTGGTAACCCAAAAAGAGGGCACTCTGTCGTTTTTCCTGAAAAGTTCAACATAGAATATTTTCGGACTTTTTTTGAAAAGCTCCATAAATCCCTTAGGCCGGTGCCTACTGACTTGTGCCCGTAGTATGGTGCTCCCATATCGGGCATGGGTGTGGGCAGGCTATTAAAAGTCGTTTCATTCGATTTCAATAGGGGCACCTGGTAACCCAAAAAGAGGGCACTCTGTCGTTTTTCCTGAAAAGTTCAACATAGAATATTTTCGGACTTTTTTTGAAAAGCTCCATAAATCCCTTAGGCCGGTGCCTACTGACTTGTGCCCGTAGTATGGTGCTCCCATATCGGGCATGGGTGTGGGCAGGCTATTAAAAGTCGTTTTCATTCGATTTCAATAGGGGCACCTGGTAACCCAAAAAGAGGGCACTCTGTCGTTTTTCCTGAAAAGTTCAACATAGAATATTTTCGGACTTTTTTTGAAAAGCTCCATAAATCCCTTAGGCCGGTGCCTACTGACTTGTGCCCGTAGTATGGTGCTCCCATATCGGGCATGGGTGTGGGCAGGCTATTAAAAGTCGTTTTCATTCGATTTCAATAGGGGCACCTGGTAACCCAAAAAGAGGGCACTCTGTCGTTTTTCCTGAAAAGTTCAACATAGAATATTTTCGGACTTTTTTTGAAAAGCTCCATAAATCCCTTAGGCCGGTGCCTACTGACTTGGGCCCCTACTATGGTGCTCCCATATCGGGCATGGGCGTGGGCAGGCCCTTAAAAGTCGTTTTCATTCGATTTCAATAGCGGCACCTGGTAACCCAAAAAGAGGGCACTCTGTCGTTTTTCCTGAATAATTCAACATAGAATATTTTCGGACTTTTTTTGAAAAGCTCCATAAATCCCTTAGGCCGGTGCCTACTGACTTGGGCCCCTACTATGGTGCTCCCATATCGGGCATGGGTGTGGGCAGGCCCTTAAAAGTCGTTTTCATTCGATTTCAATAGCGGCACCTGGTAACCCAAACTAACATAAGGTGGTGTCAGTAGTGCGGGTGACTACATACATTTTTGAAAAGCTCCATAAATCCTTTAGGCCGGTGCCTACTGACTTGTGCCCGTAGTATGGTGCTCCCATAGCGGGCATGGGTGTCTGCAGGTCATTTAAATTCGTTTTCATTCGATTTCAATAGGGGCACCTGGTAACCCAAAAAGAGGGCACTCTGTCGTTTTTCCTGAAAAGTTCAACTTAGAAAGTATTCAGACCTTATTTTTTAAAAGCTCCATAAATCTTTTAGGCCGGTGGCCACTGACTTGTGCCCGTAGTATGGTGCTCCCATAGCGGGCATGGGTGTGGGCAGGCCCTTAAAATTCATTTTCATTCGATTAGAATAGGAGCACCTGGTAACCCAAAAATAATACCAGGTGCACGGAGGGGAGGATGAGTACAGACATTTTATATAAAAGCTCCATAAATCCCTTAGGCCGGTGGCCACTGACTTGTGCCCCTACTATGGTGCTCCCATAGCGGGCATGGGTGTCTGCAGGTCATTTAAATTCGTTTTCATTCGATTTCAATAGGGGCACCTGGTAACCCAAAAAGTGGGCACTCTGTCGTTTTTCCTGAGTAGTTCAACATATAAAGTATTCAGACCTTATTTTTTAAAAGCTCCATAAATCTTTTAGGCCGGTGGCCACTGACTTGTGCCCGTAGTATGGTGCTCCCATAGCGGGCATGGGTGTGGGCAGGTCATTTAAATTCATTTTCATTCGATTTCAATAGCAGCACCTGGTAACCCAAAAATAATACCAGGTGCACTCATTCGATTTCAATAGGAGCACCTGGTAACCCAAAAGAGGGCACTTAGCCGTTTTTCCTGAGTAGTTCAACATAGAATATTTTCGGACCTTTTTTGAAAAGCTCCATAAATCCCTCAGGCCGGCCCCCACTGACTTGTGCCCATAGTATGGTGCTCCCATAGCGGGCATGGGTGTCTGCAGGCCATTTAAAATCATTTTCATTCGATTTCAATAGCAGCACCTGGTAACCCAAAAATAATACCAGGTGCACTCATTCGATTTCAATAGGAGCACCTGGTAACCCAAAAATAATACCAGGTGCACAGAAGGGAGGATGAGTACAGACATTTTTTAAAAGCTTCATAAATCACTCAGGCCGGCCCCAACTGACTTGGGTCCGTAGTATGGTTGTTCCATATAGGGTATTGAGGTATGTAGCCTATCTAAAATCATTTAAAACCATTATAAAAATATGCACCTGGTAACCCAAAAATAATACCAGGTGCACGGCAGTGGCACTCTGTCACTTTTTCGACCAATTCCCGAAATCTTGAAATAATGATAAAACATAATTCCCGATGGGCTAGATGCCCCAAAT
>NW_024057725.1:40000-55000 GCF_016432855.1 Salvelinus namaycush | reverse complement strand
TGACCCAGTCAGGGGTCTGGCACCTATGGCACTTATGAAAGGTTTAAAGTGCCAAGTGCCAAGTGCCAAGTGCCACAGGGCTCCAGGGGGGGCAGTGCACACCTAATGTTACCCCGGTCAGAGTGCCTCTTGCCCGGCATAGTATTTAATGTGTGTAGCCCTTTATTCTTTAAAAATGACCCAGTCAGGGGTCTGGCACCTATGGCACTTATGAAAGGTTTAAAGTGCCAAGTGCCAAGTGCCAAGTGCCACAGGGCTCCAGGGGGGCAGTGCACACCTAATGTTACCCCGGTCAGAGTGCCTCTTGCCCGGCATAGTATTTAATGTGTGTAGCCCTTTATTCTTTAAAAATGACCCAGTCAGGGGTCTGGCACCTATGGCACTTATGAAAGGTTTAAAGTGCCAAGTGCCAAGTGCCAAGTGCCACAGGGCTCCAGGGGGGCAGTGCACACCTAATGTTACCCCGGTCAGAGTGCCTCTTGCCCGGCATAGTATTTAATGTGTGTAGCCCTTTATTCTTTAAAAATGACCCAGTCAGGGGTCTGGCACCTATGGCACTTATGAAAGGTTTAAAGTGCCAAGTGCCAAGTGCCAAGTGCCACAGGGCTCCAGGGGGGCAGTGCACACCTAATGTTACCCCGGTCAGAGTGCCTCTTGCCCGGCATAGTATTTAATGTGTGTAGCCCTTTATTCTTTAAAAATGACCCAGTCAGGGGTCTGGCACCTATGGCACTTATGAAAGGTTTAAAGTGCCAAGTGCCAAGTGCCAAGTGCCACAGGGCTCCAGGGGGGCAGTGCACACCTAATGTTACCCCGGTCAGAGTGCCTCTTGCCCGGCATAGTATTTAATGTGTGTAGCCCTTTATTCTTTAAAATGACCCAGTCAGGGGTCTGGCACCTATGGCACTTATGAAAGGTTTAAAGTGCCAAGTGCCAAGTGCCAAGTGCCACAGGGCTCCAGGGGGGCAGTGCACACCTAATGTTACCCCGGTCAGAGTGCCTCTTGCCCGGCATAGTATTTAATGTGTGTAGCCCTTTATTCTTTAAAAATGACCCAGTCAGGGGTCTGGCACCTATGGCACTTATGAAAGGTTTAAAGTGCCAAGTGCCAAGTGCCAAGTGCCACAGGGCTCCAGGGGGGCAGTGCACACCTAATGTTACCCCGGTCAGAGTGCCTCTTGCCCGGCATAGTATTTAATGTGTGTAGCCCTTTATTCTTTAAAAATGACCCAGTCAGGGGTCTGGCACCTATGGCACTTATGAAAGGTTTAAAGTGCCAAGTGCCAAGTGCCAAGTGCCACAGGGCTCCAGGGGGGCAGTGCACACCTAATGTTACCCCGGTCAGAGTGCCTCTTGCCCGGCATAGTATTTAATGTGTGTAGCCCTTTATTCTTTAAAAATGACCCAGTCAGGGGTCTGGCACCTATGGCACTTATGAAAGGTTTAAAGTGCCAAGTGCCAAGTGCCAAGTGCCACAGGGCTCCAGGGGGGCAGTGCACACCTAATGTTACCCCGGTCAGAGTGCCTCTTGCCCGGCATAGTATTTAATGTGTGTAGCCCTTTATTCTTTAAAAATGACCCAGTCAGGGGTCTGGCACCTATGGCACTTATGAAAGGTTTAAAGTGCCAAGTGCCAAGTGCCAAGTGCCACAGGGCTCCAGGGGGGCAGTGCACACCTAATGTTACCCCGGTCAGAGTGCCTCTTGCCCGGCATAGTATTTAATGTGTGTAGCCCTTTATTCTTTAAAAATGACCCAGTCAGGGGTCTGGCACCTATGGCACTTATGAAAGGTTTAAAGTGCCAAGTGCCAAGTGCCAAGTGCCACAGGGCTCCAGGGGGGCAGTGCACACCTAATGTTACCCCGGTCAGAGTGCCTCTTGCCCGGCATAGTATTTAATGTGTGTAGCCCTTTATTCTTTAAAAATGACCCAGTCAGGGGTCTGGCACCTATGGCACTTATGAAAGGTTTAAAGTGCCAAGTGCCAAGTGCCAAGTGCCACAGGGCTCCAGGGGGGCAGTGCACACCTAATGTTACCCCGGTCAGAGTGCCTCTTGCCCGGCATAGTATTTAATGTGTGTAGCCCTTTATTCTTTAAAAATGACCCAGTCAGGGGTCTGGCACCTATGGCACTTATGAAAGGTTTAAAGTGCCAAGTGCCAAGTGCCAAGTGCCACAGGGCTCCAGGGGGGCAGTGCACACCTAATGTTACCCCGGTCAGAGTGCCTCTTGCCCGGCATAGTATTTAATGTGTGTAGCCCTTTATTCTTTAAAAATGACCCAGTCAGGGGTCTGGCACCTATGGCACTTATGAAAGGTTTAAAGTGCCAAGTGCCAAGTGCCAAGTGCCACAGGGCTCCAGGGGGGCAGTGCACACCTAATGTTACCCCGGTCAGAGTGCCTCTTGCCCGGCATAGTATTTAATGTGTGTAGCCCTTTATTCTTTAAAAATGACCCAGTCAGGGGTCTGGCACCTATGGCACTTATGAAAGGTTTAAAGTGCCAAGTGCCAAGTGCCAAGTGCCACAGGGCTCCAGGGGGGCAGTGCACACCTAATGTTACCCCGGTCAGAGTGCCTCTTGCCCGGCATAGTATTTAATGTGTGTAGCCCTTTATTCTTTAAAAATGACCCAGTCAGGGGTCTGGCACCTATGGCACTTATGAAAGGTTTAAAGTGCCAAGTGCCAAGTGCCAAGTGCCACAGGGCTCCAGGGGGGCAGTGCACACCTAATGTTACCCCGGTCAGAGTGCCTCTTGCCCGGCATAGTATTTAATGTGTGTAGCCCTTTATTCTTTAAAAATGACCCAGTCAGGGGTCTGGCACCTATGGCACTTATGAAAGGTTTAAAGTGCCAAGTGCCAAGTGCCAAGTGCCACAGGGCTCCAGGGGGGCAGTGCACACCTAATGTTACCCCGGTCAGAGTGCCTCTTGCCCGGCATAGTATTTAATGTGTGTAGCCCTTTATTCTTTAAAAATGACCCAGTCAGGGGTCTGGCACCTATGGCACTTATGAAAGGTTTAAAGTGCCAAGTGCCAAGTGCCAAGTGCCACAGGGCTCCAGGGGGGCAGTGCACACCTAATGTTACCCCGGTCAGAGTGCCTCTTGCCCGGCATAGTATTTAATGTGTGTAGCCCTTTATTCTTTAAAAATGACCCAGTCAGGGGTCTGGCACCTATGGCACTTATGAAAGGTTTAAAGTGCCAAGTGCCAAGTGCCAAGTGCCACAGGGCTCCAGGGGGGCAGTGCACACCTAATGTTACCCCGGTCAGAGTGCCTCTTGCCCGGCATAGTATTTAATGTGTGTAGCCCTTTATTCTTTAAAAATGACCCAGTCAGGGGTCTGGCACCTATGGCACTTATGAAAGGTTTAAAGTGCCAAGTGCCAAGTGCCAAGTGCCACAGGGCTCCAGGGGGGCAGTGCACACCTAATGTTACCCCGGTCAGAGTGCCTCTTGCCCGGCATAGTATTTAATGTGTGTAGCCCTTTATTCTTTAAAAATGACCCAGTCAGGGGTCTGGCACCTATGGCACTTATGAAAGGTTTAAAGTGCCAAGTGCCAAGTGCCAAGTGCCACAGGGCTCCAGGGGGGCAGTGCACACCTAATGTTACCCCGGTCAGAGTGCCTCTTGCCCGGCATAGTATTTAATGTGTGTAGCCCTTTATTCTTTAAAAATGACCCAGTCAGGGGTCTGGCACCTATGGCACTTATGAAAGGTTTAAAGTGCCAAGTGCCAAGTGCCAAGTGCCACAGGGCTCCAGGGGGGCAGTGCACACCTAATGTTACCCCGGTCAGAGTGCCTCTTGCCCGGCATAGTATTTAATGTGTGTAGCCCTTTATTCTTTAAAATGACCCAGTCAGGGGTCTGGCACCTATGGCACTTATGAAAGGTTTAAAGTGCCAAGTGCCAAGTGCCAAGTGCCACAGGGCTCCAGGGGGGCAGTGCACACCTAATGTTACCCCGGTCAGAGTGCCTCTTGCCCGGCATAGTATTTAATGTGTGTAGCCCTTTATTCTTTAAAAATGACCCAGTCAGGGGTCTGGCACCTATGGCACTTATGAAAGGTTTAAAAGTGCCAAGTGCCAAGTGCCAAGTGCCACAGGGCTCCAGGGGGGCAGTGCACACCTAATGTTACCCCGGTCAGAGTGCCTCTTGCCCGGCATAGTATTTAATGTGTGTAGCCCTTTATTCTTTAAAAATGACCCAGTCAGGGGTCTGGCACCTATGGCACTTATGAAAGGTTTAAAGTGCCAAGTGCCAAGTGCCAAGTGCCACAGGGCTCCAGGGGGGCAGTGCACACCTAATGTTACCCCGGTCAGAGTGCCTCTTGCCCGGCATAGTATTTAATGTGTGTAGCCCTTTATTCTTTAAAAAATGACCCAGTCAGGGGTCTGGCACCTATGGCACTTATGAAAGGTTTAAAGTGCCAAGTGCCAAGTGCCAAGTGCCACAGGGCTCCAGGGGGGCAGTGCACACCTAATGTTACCCGGTCAGAGTGCCTCTTGCCCGGCATAGTATTTAATGTGTGTAGCCCTTTATTCTTTAAAAATGACCCAGTCAGGGGTCTGGCACCTATGGCACTTATGAAAGGTTTAAAGTGCCAAGTGCCAAGTGCCAAGTGCCACAGGGCTCCAGGGGGGCAGTGCACAACCTAATGTTACCCCGGTCAGAGTGCCTCTTGCCCGGCATAGTATTTAATGTGTGTAGCCCTTTATTCTTTAAAAATGACCCAGTCAGGGGTCTGGCACCTATGGCACTTATGAAAGGTTTAAAGTGCCAAGTGCCAAGTGCCAAGTGCCACAGGGCTCCAGGGGGGCAGTGCACACCTAATGTTACCCCGGTCAGAGTGCCTCTTGCCCGGCATAGTATTTAATGTGTGTAGCCCTTTATTCTTTAAAAATGACCCAGTCAGGGGTCTGGCACCTATGGCACTTATGAAAGGTTTTAAAGTGCCAAGTGCCAAGTGCCAAGTGCCACAGGCTCCAGGGGGGCAGTGCACACCTAATGTTACCCCGGTCAGAGTGCCTCTTGCCCGGCATAGTATTTAATGTGTGTAGCCCTTTATTCTTTAAAAATGACCCAGTCAGGGGTCTGGCACCTATGGCACTTATGAAAGGTTTAAAGTGCCAAGTGCCAAGTGCCAAGTGCCACAGGGCTCCAGGGGGGCAGTGCACACCTAATGTTACCCCGGTCAGAGTGCCTCTTGCCCGGCATAGTATTTAATGTGTGTAGCCCTTTATTCTTTAAAAATGACCCAGTCAGGGGTCTGGCACCTATGGCACTTATGAAAGGTTTAAAGTGCCAAGTGCCAAGTGCCAAGTGCCACAGGGCTCCAGGGGGGCAGTGCACACCTAATGTTACCCCGGTCAGAGTGCCTCTTGCCCGGCATAGTATTTAATGTGTGTAGCCCTTTATTCTTTAAAAATGACCCAGTCAGGGGTCTGGCACCTATGGCACTTATGAAAGGTTTAAAGTGCCAAGTGCCAAGTGCCAAGTGCCACAGGGCTCCAGGGGGGCAGTGCACACCTAATGTTACCCCCGGTCAGAGTGCCTCTTGCCCGGCATAGTATTTAATGTGTGTAGCCCTTTATTCTTTAAAAATGACCCAGTCAGGGGTCTGGCACCTATGGCACTTATGAAAGGTTTAAAGTGCCAAGTGCCAAGTGCCAAGTGCCACAGGGCTCCAGGGGGGCAGTGCACACCTAATGTTACCCCGGTCAGAGTGCCTCTTGCCCGGCATAGTATTTAATGTGTGTAGCCCTTTATTCTTAAAATGACCCAGTCAGGGGTCTGGCACCTATGGCACTTATGAAAGGTTTAAAGTGCCAAGTGCCAAGTGCCAAGTGCCACAGGGCTCCAGGGGGGCAGTGCACACCTAATGTTACCCCGGTCAGAGTGCCTCTTGCCCGGCATAGTATTTAATGTGTGTAGCCCTTTATTCTTTAAAAATGACCCAGTCAGGGGTCTGGCACCTATGGCACTTATGAAAGGTTTAAAGTGCCAAGTGCCAAGTGCCAAGTGCCACAGGGCTCCAGGGGGGCAGTGCACACATAATGTTACCCCAGTCAGAGTGCCTCTTGCCCGGCATAGTATGTAATGTGTATACCCCTGAAATCCTATGCAATTACCCACAAAATTGTATCCCGGTCAAAGTGCCTCTAGCCCGGCATAGTATTTAATGTGTATAGCCCTGAAATCCTAAGTGCTTCTAGCTTACCCTATCCAATGTGCCATCATGTGGACACTCACAGGTGGTTCGGAATGATGTTCTAGCCCGGCATAGTATTTCTTGAAATCCTATGCAATTACCATTCCGTTCTAGCCCGGCATAGTATTTCATGAAATCCTATGCAATTACCATTCTATGACACTTATGGAAGTGCCAAGTGGCTCCATGGGCAGTGCACACGTAATTGTATCCCAGTCAAAGTGCCTCTAGCCCGGCATAGTATTTAATGTGTATAGCCCTAGGCATTACGGCATTCTGGCATTAAACAACGACCTTGTTAGGGTTAGGGTAAGGGTTAGGGTAAGGGCATTACGGTATTCTGGCATTCTGGTAAGGGTTAGGCATTACGGCATGGGTTAGGCATTACGGCATGGGTTAGGCATTACGGCATGGGTTAGGGTTAATTATGGTACTTACCTTGTCATTGAAATCCGATCACCTCACCTGGGTCTCGAACCCCGATCTCCTGAGTGATAGTCGGGCGCTCTACACACTGAGCCAAGCACACTCCTGGGAGTAGAGCAGAAACTAGGTTGCCTTGGCCTTTCAAGACCTTCTTTAGGGGGGTAAAATGAGAGCAGTGAGTTCCCGTCACATGGGACTCGAACAGCCTCGAACATGATCGCTGGCTTAGGTCGTTCGGTGCTGTACCACCGCCATCAGTGTCCTGGGAGTTTAGCAGAAACTAGGTTGCCTTGGCCTTTCAAGACCTTCTTTAGGGGGGGTAAAATGAGAGCAATTAGTGTGCCTCACCTGGGTCTCGAACCCCGGTCTCCTGAGTGATAGTCGGGGGCTCTAACACACTGAGCCAAGCACACTCATGGGAGTAGAGCAGAAACTAGGTTGCCTTGGCCTTTCAAGACCTTCTTTAAGGGGGGGTAAAATGAGAGCAATTAGTGTGCCTCACCTGGGTCTCGAACCCCGGTCTCCTGAGTGATAGTCGGGGGCTCTACACACTGAGCCAAGCACACTCATGGGAGTAGAGCAGAAACTAGGTTGCCTTGGCCTTTCAAGACCTTCTTTAGGGGGGGTAAAATGAGAGCAATTAGTGTGCCTCACCTGGGTCTCGACCCCGGTCTCCTGAGTGATAGTCGGGGGCTCTACACACTGAGCCAAGCACACTCATGGAGTAGAGCAGAAACTAGGTTGCCTTGGCCTTTCAAGACCTTCTTTAGGGGGGGTAAAATGAGAGCAATTAGTGGCCTCACCTGGGTCTCGAACCCCGGTCTCCTGAGTGATAGTCGGGGGCTCTACACACTGAGCCAAGCACACTCATGGGAGTAGAGCAGAAACTAGGTTGCCTTGGCCTTTCAAGACCTTCTTTAGGGGGGGTAAAATGAGAGCAATTAGTGTGCCTCACCTGGGTCTCGAACCCCGGTCTCCTGAGTGATAGTCGGGGGCTCTACACACTGAGCCAAGCACACTCATGGGAGTAGAGCAGAAACTAGGTTGCCTTGGCCTTTCAAGACCTTCTTTAGGGGGGGTAAAATGAGAGCAATTAGTGTGCCTCACCTGGGTCTCGAACCCCGGTCTCCTGAGTGATAGTCGGGGGGCTCTACACACTGAGCCAAGCACACTCATGGGAGTATAGCGGAAACTAGGTGGCCTTGGCCTTTCAATTTCCCTCCAGTCCAATTAACAATGCCACGCCTGTATCCACACCTGGCTATAATTAGGACCCATGATTAGAGTTCGGCTTCTTGGCAGACACAAACATACACGGAGGAAGGCAGGCAGGAGAGAGAAGCTATGTACAGCAAACAACGACATGACTGTGGACTTTGTACCAAGACGCATATCGCGCGGCTCGACAAACATTTTAAGACTGTCCATGGACTTAAGATTAAGACGTTATCATGGAAGCACGCTGTGCAATCTAGCCGGGTTTCGACTGATATAGAGCTGCCTAACAACGACATTGAACAGCGGCTGGAGCCCGGTGACGACTCTGGGTTTATGCAGTCTGTTGACAGCGATTGTTCCCCGGAGAAGCAACTGAGTGGCGAGAGTGAGCAGTCGGCGGTGCAGTCAACCAGTCCTATCGGTGGTGAACAACGCCCGGAACCGAGGGAGCAAGCCTGCGTCGTGTCGACATCCACCAACTCCGACAGTGATGAAGACGCCGGTGTGTCGCCAATGAATCAAGGTTGGAATACTCTAATTTTTAAAGACTATGCGACCTTTACTAATGGTATCAACCCTTCGGTTAAACGCATTGATAATAGTCGCAGCAGTCTGTCCCGAGTACGGGAATTCCTCTACATTATGTCCGAGGGCAAACTCGATGAAGGACTGTGTTTTCTGGACAGCTACATGCGTGTGTATGACTGGTATGGGCAGATTGAAGGCCGTGGTTTGGCACCATCCACGTTAAAAATGTACCGATCCGATGTTCGAAGTTTCCTGAAATATCTTATAGAGTTCCGGCCGCAAAATATGCAATGTGAAGTCAGTATGATTCGAAAAATGTTACTATGCTTTGCAAAGATGGACAGGAGTTCTAGGCAGAGTCAGGCAACGCACAAGGCACAATTTCGCAGACGCTGCAGGGACGAGGTGCTCAGCGCTGCTGATTTAAACCGATTTGTTGAGTTAAGTAATCAATCTATTCCTGCTGTTCTCAGTAGGCTGGAAGTGCGAGCCACCTCCTCTGACAGACGCAGGTTTGCGGCTCTCATGTCCAGCCGGTTGGCCATATTTAATGGCACTCGACGATCCCCAGTCACCATGTTCAGTGAGAGTGATTTTACAGAAGTATCCTTGGAAAGTGGGGGTTATCAGATGTGCGTTGCAAGCCACAAAACGAACTCCAGCTTCGGGGAGTGCAGAATAGTTCTATCGCAGGAGGAATACACTTGGCTTAAACAATTCCATGCGATCCGGCCTCATCTGAGTGGAATTACCCCAGACACAACACTCTTCTTTTTCACATCCTGCGGGAAACCATACCTTAATCTCTGTGCATTTGTGGGAAAGATTTTTGCAGAGTTCGGCATTGGAAGTAAAGTGACATTTGGAACAATTCGACGAAGCATTGCAACACTGAACTTTAACCATGGGTCGGTTACAGACCGGGGAACTGTGGCTGACCATATGTGTCACTCTCTGGAAACACAGTCACGTTACTACCGTTACCATAATTTGCCTCGTAACGCAAGCCAAGCTCGGACATTAATTGAGAGACAAATCAATCAATGAAGAACTCAAAATAAATATAATATTTTTGCAATTAATCCTTGTCTTTGTGTGTCATTTTCATTCTATTTCAATAGGAGCACCTAGTAACCCAAAAATAATACCAGGTGCACTCATTCGATTTCAATAGGAGCACCTGGTAACCCAAAAATAATACCAGGTGCACGGAGGGGAGGATGAGTACAGACCTTATTTTTTAAAAGCTCCATAAATCCTTAGGCCGGTGGCCACTGACTTGTGCCCGTAGTATGGTGCTCCCATAGCGGGCATGGGTGTGGGCAGGCCCTTTAAATTCATTTTCATTCGATTTAAATAGGGGCACCTGGTAACCCAAAAAGAGGGCACTCTGTCGTTTTTCCTGAAAAGTTCAACTTAGAAAGTATTCAGACCTTATTTTTTAAAAGCTCCATAAATCCCTTAGGCCGGTGCCTACTGACTTGTGCCCGTAGTATGGTGCTCCCATAGCGGGCATGGGTGTGGGCAGGCCTTTAAATTCATTTTCATTCGATTTAAATAGGGGCACCTGGTAACCCAAACTAACATAAGGTGGTGTCAGTGTTGAGGATGCGGACAGACATTTTATATAAAAGCTCCATAAATCCCTTAGGCCGGTGGCCACTGACTTGTGCCCGTAGTATGGTGCTCCCATAGCGGGCATGGGTGTGGGCAGGCCCTTTAAATTCATTTTCATTCGATTTAAATAGGGGCACCTGGTAACCCAAAAAGAGGGCACTCTGTCGTTTTTCCTGAAAAGTTCAACTTAGAAAGTATTCAGACCTTATTTTTTAAAAGCTCCATAAATCCCTTAGGCCGGTGCCTACTGACTTGTGCCCGTAGTATGGTGCTCCCATAGCGGGCATGGGTGTGGGCAGGCCCTTTAAATTCATTTTCATTCGATTTAAATAGGGGCACCTGGTAACCCAAACTAACATAAGGTGGTGTCAGTGTTGAGGATGCGGACAGACATTTTATATAAAAGCTCCATAAATCCCTTAGGCCGGTGGCCACTGACTTGTGCCCGTAGTATGGTGCTCCCATAGCGGGCATGGGTGTGGGCAGGCCCTTTAAATTCATTTTCATTCGATTTCAATAGCGGCACCTGGTAACCCAAAAAGAGGGCACTCTGTCGTTTTTCCTGAAAAGTTCAACTTAGAAAGTATTCAGACCTTATTTTTAAAAGCTCCATAAATCCCTTAGGCCGGTGCCTACTGACTTGTGCCCGTAGTATGGTGCTCCCATAGCGGGCATGGGTGTGGGCAGGCCCTTTAAATTCATTTTCATTCGATTTAAATAGGGGCACCTGGTAACCCAAACTAACATAAGGTGGTGTCAGTGTTGAGGATGCGGACAGACATTTTATATAAAAGCTCCATAAATCCCTTAGGCCGGTGCCTACTGACTTGTGCCCGTAGTATGGTGCTCCCATAGCGGGCATGGGTGTGGGCAGGCCCTTTAAATTCATTTTCATTCGATTTCAATAGCGGCACCTGGTAACCCAAAAAGAGGGCACTCTGTCGTTTTTCCTGAAAAGTTCAACTTAGAAAGTATTCAGACCTTATTTTTTAAAAGCTCCATAAATCCCTTAGGCCGGTGCCTACTGACTTGTGCCCGTAGTATGGTGCTCCCATAGCGGGCATGGGTGTGGGCAGGCCCTTTAAATTCATTTTCATTCGATTTCAATAGCGGCACCTGGTAACCCAAACTAACATAAGGTGGTGTCAGTGTTGAGGATGCGGACAGACATTTTATATAAAAGCTCCATAAATCCCTTAGGCCGGTGCCTACTGACTTGTGCCCGTAGTATGGTGCTCCCATAGCGGGCATGGGTGTGGCAGGCCCTTTAAATTCATTTTCATTCGATTTCAATAGCGGCACCTGGTAACCCAAAAGAGGGCACTCTGTCGTTTTTCCTGAAAAGTTCAACTTAGAAAGTATTCAGACCTTATTTTTTAAAAGCTCCATAAATCCCTTAGGCCGGTGCCTACTGACTTGTGCCCGTAGTATGGTGCTCCCATAGCGGGCATGGGTGTGGGCAGGCCCTTTAAATTCATTTTCATTCGATTTAAATAGGGGCACCTGGTAACCCAAACTAACATAAGGTGGTGTCAGTGTTGAGGATGCGACAGACATTTTATATAAAAGCTCCATAAATCCCTTAGGCCGGTGCCTACTGACTTGTGCCCGTAGTATGGTGCTCCCATAGCGGGCATGGGTGTGGGCAGGCCCTTTAAATTCATTTTCATTCGATTTCAATAGCGGCACCTGGTAACCCAAAAAGAGGGCACTCTGTCGTTTTCCTGAAAAGTTCAACTTAGAAAGTATTCAGACCTTATTTTTTAAAAGCTCCATAAATCCCTTAGGCCGGTGCCTACTGACTTGTGCCCGTAGTATGGTGCTCCCATAGCGGGCATGGGTGTGGGCAGGCCCTTTAAATTCATTTTCATTCGATTTCAATAGCGGCACCTGGTAACCCAAACTAACATAAGGTGGTGTCAGTGTTGAGGATGCGGACAGACTATTTTATATAAAAGCTCCATAAATCCCTTAGGCCGGTGCCTACTGACTTGTGCCCGTAGTATGGTGCTCCCATAGCGGGCATGGGTGTGGGCAGGCCTATTAAAATTCAGTTTTCATTCGATTTCAATAGCGGCACCTGGTAACCCAAAAAGAGGGCACTCTGTCGTTTTTCCTGAAAAGTTCAACTTAGAAGTATTCGGACCTTATTTTTTAAAAGCTCCATAAATCCCTTAGGCCGGTGCCTACTGACTTGTGCCCGTAGTATGGTGCTCCCATATCGGGCATGGGTGTGGGCAGGCTATTAAAAGTCGTTTTCATTCGATTTCAATAGGGGCACCTGGTAACCCAAAAAGAGGGCACTCTGTCGTTTTTCCTGAAAAGTTCAACATAGAATATTTTCGGACTTTTTTTGAAAAGCTCCATAAATCCCTTAGGCCGGTGCCTACTGACTTGTGCCCGTAGTATGGTGCTCCCATATCGGGCATGGGTGTGGGCAGGCTATTAAAAGTCGTTTTCATTCGATTTCAAT
The DNA here is from genome assembly GCF_016432855.1 of Salvelinus namaycush. NCBI lineage: Eukaryota > Metazoa > Chordata > Actinopteri > Salmoniformes > Salmonidae > Salvelinus > Salvelinus namaycush. Next base: position 42,529 of record NW_024057725.1, on the reverse strand, counting down.
AGGGGCACCTGGTAACCCAAAAGAGGGCACTCTGTCGTTTTTCCTGAAAAGTTCAACATAGAATATTTTCGGACTTTTTTTGAAAAGCTCCATAAATCCCTTAGGCCGGTGCCTACTGACTTGTGCCCGTAGTATGGTGCTCCCATATCGGGCATGGGTGTGGGCAGGCTATTAAAAGTCGTTTTCATTCGATTTCAATAGGGGCACCTGGTAACCCAAAAAGAGGGCACTCTGTCGTTTTTCCTGAAAAGTTCAACATAGAATATTTTCGGACTTTTTTTGAAAAGCTCCATAAATCCCTTAGGCCGGTGCCTACTGACTTGTGCCCGTAGTATGGTGCTCCCATATCGGGCATGGGTGTGGGCAGGCTATTAAAAGTCGTTTTCATTCGATTTCAATAGGGGCACCTGGTAACCCAAAAAGAGGGCACTCTGTCGTTTTTCCTGAAAAGTTCAACATAGAATATTTTCGGACTTTTTTTGAAAAGCTCCATAAATCCCTTAGGCCGGTGCCTACTGACTTGTGCCCGTAGTATGGTGCTCCCATATCGGGCATGGGTGTGGGCAGGCTATTAAAAGTCGTTTTCATTCGATTTCAATAGGGGCACCTGGTAACCCAAAAAGAGGGCACTCTGTCGTTTTTCCTGAAAAGTTCAACATAGAATATTTTCGGACTTTTTTTGAAAAGCTCCATAAATCCCTTAGGCCGGTGCCTACTGACTTGTGCCCGTAGTATGGTGCTCCCATATCGGGCATGGGTGTGGGCAGGCTATTAAAAGTCGTTTTCATTCGATTTCAATAGGGGCACCTGGTAACCCAAAAAGAGGGCACTCTGTCGTTTTTCCTGAAAAGTTCAACATAGAATATTTTCGGACTTTTTTTGAAAAGCTCCATAAATCCCTTAGGCCGGTGCCTACTGACTTGTGCCCGTAGTATGGTGCTCCCATATCGGGCATGGGTGTGGGCAGGCTATTAAAAGTCGTTTTCATTCGATTTCAATAGGGGCACCTGGTAACCCAAAAAGAGGGCACTCTGTCGTTTTTCCTGAAAAGTTCAACATAGAATATTTTCGGACTTTTTTTGAAAAGCTCCATAAATCCCTTAGGCCGGTGCCTACTGACTTGTGCCCGTAGTATGGTGCTCCCATATCGGGCATGGGTGTGGGCAGGCTATTAAAAGTCGTTTTCATTCGATTTCAATAGGGGCACCTGGTAACCCAAAAAGAGGGCACTCTGTCGTTTTTCCTGAAAAGTTCAACATAGAATATTTTCGGACTTTTTTTGAAAAGCTCCATAAATCCCTTAGGCCGGTGCCTACTGACTTGGGCCCCTACTATGGTGCTCCCATATCGGGCATGGGCGTGGGCAGGCCCTTAAAAGTCGTTTTCATTCGATTTCAATAGCGGCACCTGGTAACCCAAAAAGAGGGCACTCTGTCGTTTTTCCTGAATAATTCAACATAGAATATTTTCGGACTTTTTTTGAAAAGCTCCATAAATCCCTTAGGCCGGTGCCTACTGACTTGGGCCCCTACTATGGTGCTCCCATATCGGGCATGGGTGTGGGCAGGCCCTTAAAAGTCGTTTTCATTCGATTTCAATAGCGGCACCTGGTAACCCAAACTAACATAAGGTGGTGTCAGTAGTGCGGGTGACTACATACATTTTTGAAAAGCTCCATAAATCCTTTAGGCCGGTGCCTACTGACTTGTGCCCGTAGTATGGTGCTCCCATAGCGGGCATGGGTGTCTGCAGGTCATTTAAATTCGTTTTCATTCGATTTCAATAGGGGCACCTGGTAACCCAAAAAGAGGGCACTCTGTCGTTTTTCCTGAAAAGTTCAACTTAGAAAGTATTCAGACCTTATTTTTTAAAAGCTCCATAAATCTTTTAGGCCGGTGGCCACTGACTTGTGCCCGTAGTATGGTGCTCCCATAGCGGGCATGGGTGTGGGCAGGCCCTTAAAATTCATTTTCATTCGATTAGAATAGGAGCACCTGGTAACCCAAAAAATAATACCAGGTGCACGGAGGGGAGGATGAGTACAGACATTTTATATAAAAGCTCCATAAATCCCTTAGGCCGGTGGCCACTGACTTGTGCCCCTACTATGGTGCTCCCATAGCGGGCATGGGTGTCTGCAGGTCATTTAAATTCGTTTTCATTCGATTTCAATAGGGGCACCTGGTAACCCAAAAAGTGGGCACTCTGTCGTTTTTCCTGAGTAGTTCAACATATAAAGTATTCAGACCTTATTTTTTAAAAGCTCCATAAATCTTTTAGGCCGGTGGCCACTGACTTGTGCCCGTAGTATGGTGCTCCCATAGCGGGCATGGGTGTGGGCAGGTCATTTAAATTCATTTTCATTCGATTTCAATAGCAGCACCTGGTAACCCAAAAATAATACCAGGTGCACTCATTCGATTTCAATAGGAGCACCTGGTAACCCAAAAGAGGGCACTTAGCCGTTTTTCCTGAGTAGTTCAACATAGAATATTTTCGGACCTTTTTTGAAAAGCTCCATAAATCCCT
>NW_024057725.1:12500-25000 GCF_016432855.1 Salvelinus namaycush | reverse complement strand
TGCCTCTAGCCCGGCATAGTATTTAATGTGTATAGCCCTGAAATCCTATGCAATTACCATCATAATTTTATCCCAGTCAAAGTGCCTCTTGCCCGGCATAGTATTTAATGTGTATACCCCTGAAATCCTATGCAATTACCATCATAATTTTATCCCAGCTTACCCTATCCAATGTCGCCATCATGTGGACAAATCCAGATGGTGCGGGAATTTTTAAAATTGTATCCCAGTCAAAGTGCCTCTAGCCCGGCATAGTATTTAATGTGTATAGCCCTGAAATCCTATGCAATTACCACTCTATGGCACTTATGGAAGTGCCAAGTGCCAAATGCCAAGTGCCAAATCCCAAGTGCCAAGTGCCACAGGGCTCCAGGGGGGCAGTGCACACCTAATGTTACCCCGGTCAGAGTGCCTCTTGCCCGGCATAGTATTTAATGTGTGTAGCCCTTTATTCTTTAAAAATGACCCAGTCAGGGGTCTGGCACCTATGGCACTTATGAAAGGTTTAAAGTGCCAAGTGCCAAGTGCCAAGTGCCACAGGGCTCCAGGGGGGCAGTGCACACCTAATGTTACCCCGGTCAGAGTGCCTCTTGCCCGGCATAGTATTTAATGTGTGTAGCCCTTTATTCTTTAAAAATGACCCAGTCAGGGGTCTGGCACCTATGGCACTTATGAAAGGTTTAAAGTGCCAAGTGCCAAGTGCCAAGTGCCACAGGGCTCCAGGGGGGCAGTGCACACCTAATGTTACCCCGGTCAGAGTGCCTCTTGCCCGGCATAGTATTTAATGTGTGTAGCCCTTTATTCTTTAAAAATGACCCAGTCAGGGGTCTGGCACCTATGGCACTTATGAAAGGTTTAAAGTGCCAAGTGCCAAGTGCCAAGTGCCACAGGGCTCCAGGGGGGCAGTGCACACCTAATGTTACCCCGGTCAGAGTGCCTCTTGCCCGGCATAGTATTTAATGTGTGTAGCCCTTTATTCTTTAAAAATGACCCAGTCAGGGGTCTGGCACCTATGGCACTTATGAAAGGTTTAAAGTGCCAAGTGCCAAGTGCCAAGTGCCACAGGGCTCCAGGGGGGCAGTGCACACCTAATGTTACCCCGGTCAGAGTGCCTCTTGCCCGGCATAGTATTTAATGTGTGTAGCCCTTTATTCTTTAAAAATGACCCAGTCAGGGGTCTGGCACCTATGGCACTTATGAAAGGTTTAAAGTGCCAAGTGCCAAGTGCCAAGTGCCACAGGGCTCCAGGGGGGCAGTGCACACCTAATGTTACCCCGGTCAGAGTGCCTCTTGCCCGGCATAGTATTTAATGTGTGTAGCCCTTTATTCTTTAAAAATGACCCAGTCAGGGGTCTGGCACCTATGGCACTTATGAAAGGTTTAAAGTGCCAAGTGCCAAGTGCCAAGTGCCACAGGGCTCCAGGGGGGCAGTGCACACCTAATGTTACCCCGGTCAGAGTGCCTCTTGCCCGGCATAGTATTTAATGTGTGTAGCCCTTTATTCTTTAAAAATGACCCAGTCAGGGGTCTGGCACCTATGGCACTTATGAAAGGTTTAAAGTGCCAAGTGCCAAGTGCCAAGTGCCACAGGGCTCCAGGGGGGCAGTGCACACCTAATGTTACCCCGGTCAGAGTGCCTCTTGCCCGGCATAGTATTTAATGTGTGTAGCCCTTTATTCTTTAAAAATGACCCAGTCAGGGGTCTGGCACCTATGGCACTTATGAAAGGTTTAAAGTGCCAAGTGCCAAGTGCCAAGTGCCACAGGGCTCCAGGGGGGCAGTGCACACCTAATGTTACCCCGGTCAGAGTGCCTCTTGCCCGGCATAGTATTTAATGTGTGTAGCCCTTTATTCTTTAAAAATGACCCAGTCAGGGGTCTGGCACCTATGGCACTTATGAAAGGTTTAAAGTGCCAAGTGCCAAGTGCCAAGTGCCACAGGGCTCCAGGGGGGCAGTGCACACCTAATGTTACCCCGGTCAGAGTGCCTCTTGCCCGGCATAGTATTTAATGTGTGTAGCCCTTTATTCTTTAAAAATGACCCAGTCAGGGGTCTGGCACCTATGGCACTTATGAAAGGTTTAAAGTGCCAAGTGCCAAGTGCCAAGTGCCACAGGGCTCCAGGGGGGCAGTGCACACCTAATGTTACCCCGGTCAGAGTGCCTCTTGCCCGGCATAGTATTTAATGTGTGTAGCCCTTTATTCTTTAAAAATGACCCAGTCAGGGGTCTGGCACCTATGGCACTTATGAAAGGTTTAAAGTGCCAAGTGCCAAGTGCCAAGTGCCACAGGGCTCCAGGGGGGCAGTGCACACCTAATGTTACCCCGGTCAGAGTGCCTCTTGCCCGGCATAGTATTTAATGTGTGTAGCCCTTTATTCTTTAAAAATGACCCAGTCAGGGGTCTGGCACCTATGGCACTTATGAAAGGTTTAAAGTGCCAAGTGCCAAGTGCCAAGTGCCACAGGGCTCCAGGGGGGCAGTGCACACCTAATGTTACCCCGGTCAGAGTGCCTCTTGCCCGGCATAGTATTTAATGTGTGTAGCCCTTTATTCTTTAAAAATGACCCAGTCAGGGGTCTGGCACCTATGGCACTTATGAAAGGTTTAAAGTGCCAAGTGCCAAGTGCCAAGTGCCACAGGGCTCCAGGGGGGCAGTGCACACCTAATGTTACCCCGGTCAGAGTGCCTCTTGCCCGGCATAGTATTTAATGTGTGTAGCCCTTTATTCTTTAAAAATGACCCAGTCAGGGGTCTGGCACCTATGGCACTTATGAAAGGTTTAAAGTGCCAAGTGCCAAGTGCCAAGTGCCACAGGGCTCCAGGGGGGCAGTGCACACATAATGTTACCCCAGTCAGAGTGCCTCTTGCCCGGCATAGTATGTAATGTGTATACCCCTGAAATCCTATGCAATTACCCACAAAATTGTATCCCGGTCAAAGTGCCTCTAGCCCGGCATAGTATTTAATGTGTATAGCCCTGAAATCCTAAGTGCTTCTAGCTTACCCTATCCAATGTTGCCATCATGTGGACACTCACAGGTGGTTCGGGAATGATGTTCTAGCCCGGCATAGTATTTCTTGAAATCCTATGCAATTACCATTCCGTTCTAGCCCGGCATAGTATTTCATGAAATCCTATGCAATTACCATTCTATGACACTTATGGAAGTGCCAAGTGGCTCCATGGGCAGTGCACACGTAATTGTATCCCAGTCAAAGTGCCTCTAGCCCGGCATAGTATTTAATGTGTATAGCCCTAGGCATTACGGCATTCTGGCATTAACAACGACCTTGTTAGGGTTAGGGTAAGGGTTAGGGTAAGGGCATTACGGTATTCTGGCATTCTGGTAAGGGTTAGGCATTACGGCATGGGTTAGGCATTACGGCATGGGTTAGGCATTACGGCATGGGTTAGGGTTAATTATGGTACTTACCTTGTCATTGAAATCCGATCACCTCACCTGGGTCTCGAACCCCGATCTCCTGAGTGATAGTCGGGCGCTCTACACACTGAGCCAAGCACACTCCTGGGAGTAGAGCAGAAACTAGGTTGCCTTGGCCTTTCAAGACCTTCTTTAGGGGGGTAAAATGAGAGCAGTGAGTTCCCGTCACATGGGACTCGAACAGCCTCGAACATGATCGCTGGCTTAGGTCGTTCGGTGCTGTACCACCGCCATCAGTGTCCTGGGAGTTTAGCAGAAACTAGGTTGCCTTGGCCTTTCAAGACCTTCTTTAGGGGGGGTAAAATGAGAGCAATTAGTGTGCCTCACCTGGGTCTCGAACCCCGGTCTCCTGAGTGATAGTCGGGGGCTCTACACACTGAGCCAAGCACACTCATGGGAGTAGAGCAGAAACTAGGTTGCCTTGGCCTTTCAAGACCTTCTTTAGGGGGGGTAAAATGAGAGCAATTAGTGTGCCTCACCTGGGTCTCGAACCCCGGTCTCCTGAGTGATAGTCGGGGGCTCTACACACTGAGCCAAGCACACTCATGGGAGTAGAGCAGAAACTAGGTTGCCTTGGCCTTTCAAGACCTTCTTTAGGGGGGGTAAAATGAGAGCAATTAGTGTGCCTCACCTGGGTCTCGAACCCCGGTCTCCTGAGTGATAGTCGGGGGCTCTACACACTGAGCCAAGCACACTCATGGGAGTAGAGCAGAAACTAGGTTGCCTTGGCCTTTCAAGACCTTCTTTAGGGGGGGTAAAATGAGAGCAATTAGTGTGCCTCACCTGGGTCTCGAACCCCGGTCTCCTGAGTGATAGTCGGGGGCTCTACACACTGAGCCAAGCACACTCATGGGAGTAGAGCAGAAACTAGGTTGCCTTGGCCTTTCAAGACCTTCTTTAGGGGGGGTAAAATGAGAGCAATTAGTGTGCCTCACCTGGGTCTCGAACCCCGGTCTCCTGAGTGATAGTCGGGGGCTCTACACACTGAGCCAAGCACACTCATGGGAGTAGAGCAGAAACTAGGTTGCCTTGGCCTTTCAAGACCTTCTTTAGGGGGGGTAAAATGAGAGCAATTAGTGTGCCTCACCTGGGTCTCGAACCCCGGTCTCCTGAGTGATAGTCGGGGGCTCTACACACTGAGCCAAGCACACTCATGGGAGTATAGCGGAAACTAGGTGGCCTTGGCCTTTCAATTTCCCTCCAGTCCAATTAACAATGCCACGCCTGTATCCACACCTGGCTATAATTAGGACCCATGATTAGAGTTCGGCTTCTTGGCAGACACAAACATACACGGAGGAAGGCAGGCAGGAGAGAGAAGCTATGTACAGCAAACAACGACATGACTGTGGACTTTGTACCAAGACGCATATCGCGCGGCTCGACAAACATTTTAAGACTGTCCATGGACTTAAGATTAAGACGTTATCATGGAAGCACGCTGTGCAATCTAGCCGGGTTTCGACTGATATAGAGCTGCCTAACAACGACATTGAACAGCGGCTGGAGCCCGGTGACGACTCTGGGTTTATGCAGTCTGTTGACAGCGATTGTTCCCCGGAGAAGCAACTGAGTGGCGAGAGTGAGCAGTCGGCGGTGCAGTCAACCAGTCCTATCGGTGGTGAACAACGCCCGGAACCGAGGGAGCAAGCCTGCGTCGTGTCGACATCCACCAACTCCGACAGTGATGAAGACGCCGGTGTGTCGCCAATGAATCAAGGTTGGAATACTCTAATTTTTAAAGACTATGCGACCTTTACTAATGGTATCAACCCTTCGGTTAAACGCATTGATAATAGTCGCAGCAGTCTGTCCCGAGTACGGGAATTCCTCTACATTATGTCCGAGGGCAAACTCGATGAAGGACTGTGTTTTCTGGACAGCTACATGCGTGTGTATGACTGGTATGGGCAGATTGAAGGCCGTGGTTTGGCACCATCCACGTTAAAAATGTACCGATCCGATGTTCGAAGTTTCCTGAAATATCTTATAGAGTTCCGGCCGCAAAATATGCAATGTGAAGTCAGTATGATTCGAAAAATGTTACTATGCTTTGCAAAGATGGACAGGAGTTCTAGGCAGAGTCAGGCAACGCACAAGGCACAATTTCGCAGACGCTGCAGGGACGAGGTGCTCAGCGCTGCTGATTTAAACCGATTTGTTGAGTTAAGTAATCAATCTATTCCTGCTGTTCTCAGTAGGCTGGAAGTGCGAGCCACCTCCTCTGACAGACGCAGGTTTGCGGCTCTCATGTCCAGCCGGTTGGCCATATTTAATGGCACTCGACGATCCCCAGTCACCATGTTCAGTGAGAGTGATTTTACAGAAGTATCCTTGGAAAGTGGGGGTTATCAGATGTGCGTTGCAAGCCACAAAACGAACTCCAGCTTCGGGGAGTGCAGAATAGTTCTATCGCAGGAGGAATACACTTGGCTTAAACAATTCCATGCGATCCGGCCTCATCTGAGTGGAATTACCCCAGACACAACACTCTTCTTTTTCACATCCTGCGGGAAACCATACCTTAATCTCTGTGCATTTGTGGGAAAGATTTTTGCAGAGTTCGGCATTGGAAGTAAAGTGACATTTGGAACAATTCGACGAAGCATTGCAACACTGAACTTTAACCATGGGTCGGTTACAGACCGGGGAACTGTGGCTGACCATATGTGTCACTCTCTGGAAACACAGTCACGTTACTACCGTTACCATAATTTGCCTCGTAACGCAAGCCAAGCTCGGACATTAATTGAGAGACAAATCAATCAATGAAGAACTCAAAATAAATATAATATTTTTGCAATTAATCCTTGTCTTTGTGTGTCATTTTCATTCTATTTCAATAGGAGCACCTAGTAACCCAAAAATAATACCAGGTGCACTCATTCGATTTCAATAGGAGCACCTGGTAACCCAAAAATAATACCAGGTGCACGGAGGGGAGGATGAGTACAGACCTTATTTTTTAAAAGCTCCATAAATCCCTTAGGCCGGTGGCCACTGACTTGTGCCCGTAGTATGGTGCTCCCATAGCGGGCATGGGTGTGGGCAGGCCCTTTAAATTCATTTTCATTCGATTTAAATAGGGGCACCTGGTAACCCAAAAAGAGGGCACTCTGTCGTTTTTCCTGAAAAGTTCAACTTAGAAAGTATTCAGACCTTATTTTTTAAAAGCTCCATAAATCCCTTAGGCCGGTGCCTACTGACTTGTGCCCGTAGTATGGTGCTCCCATAGCGGGCATGGGTGTGGGCAGGCCCTTTAAATTCATTTTCATTCGATTTAAATAGGGGCACCTGGTAACCCAAACTAACATAAGGTGGTGTCAGTGTTGAGGATGCGGACAGACATTTTATATAAAAGCTCCATAAATCCCTTAGGCCGGTGGCCACTGACTTGTGCCCGTAGTATGGTGCTCCCATAGCGGGCATGGGTGTGGGCAGGCCCTTTAAATTCATTTTCATTCGATTTAAATAGGGGCACCTGGTAACCCAAAAAGAGGGCACTCTGTCGTTTTTCCTGAAAAGTTCAACTTAGAAAGTATTCAGACCTTATTTTTTAAAAGCTCCATAAATCCCTTAGGCCGGTGCCTACTGACTTGTGCCCGTAGTATGGTGCTCCCATAGCGGGCATGGGTGTGGGCAGGCCCTTTAAATTCATTTTCATTCGATTTAAATAGGGGCACCTGGTAACCCAAACTAACATAAGGTGGTGTCAGTGTTGAGGATGCGGACAGACATTTTATATAAAAGCTCCATAAATCCCTTAGGCCGGTGGCCACTGACTTGTGCCCGTAGTATGGTGCTCCCATAGCGGGCATGGGTGTGGGCAGGCCCTTTAAATTCATTTTCATTCGATTTCAATAGCGGCACCTGGTAACCCAAAAAGAGGGCACTCTGTCGTTTTTCCTGAAAAGTTCAACTTAGAAAGTATTCAGACCTTATTTTTTAAAAGCTCCATAAATCCCTTAGGCCGGTGCCTACTGACTTGTGCCCGTAGTATGGTGCTCCCATAGCGGGCATGGGTGTGGGCAGGCCCTTTAAATTCATTTTCATTCGATTTAAATAGGGGCACCTGGTAACCCAAACTAACATAAGGTGGTGTCAGTGTTGAGGATGCGGACAGACATTTTATATAAAAGCTCCATAAATCCCTTAGGCCGGTGCCTACTGACTTGTGCCCGTAGTATGGTGCTCCCATAGCGGGCATGGGTGTGGGCAGGCCCTTTAAATTCATTTTCATTCGATTTCAATAGCGGCACCTGGTAACCCAAAAAGAGGGCACTCTGTCGTTTTTCCTGAAAAGTTCAACTTAGAAAGTATTCAGACCTTATTTTTTAAAAGCTCCATAAATCCCTTAGGCCGGTGCCTACTGACTTGTGCCCGTAGTATGGTGCTCCCATAGCGGGCATGGGTGTGGGCAGGCCCTTTAAATTCATTTTCATTCGATTTCAATAGCGGCACCTGGTAACCCAAACTAACATAAGGTGGTGTCAGTGTTGAGGATGCGGACAGACATTTTATATAAAAGCTCCATAAATCCCTTAGGCCGGTGCCTACTGACTTGTGCCCGTAGTATGGTGCTCCCATAGCGGGCATGGGTGTGGGCAGGCCCTTTAAATTCATTTTCATTCGATTTCAATAGCGGCACCTGGTAACCCAAAAAGAGGGCACTCTGTCGTTTTTCCTGAAAAGTTCAACTTAGAAAGTATTCAGACCTTATTTTTTAAAAGCTCCATAAATCCCTTAGGCCGGTGCCTACTGACTTGTGCCCGTAGTATGGTGCTCCCATAGCGGGCATGGGTGTGGGCAGGCCCTTTAAATTCATTTTCATTCGATTTAAATAGGGGCACCTGGTAACCCAAACTAACATAAGGTGGTGTCAGTGTTGAGGATGCGGACAGACATTTTATATAAAAGCTCCATAAATCCCTTAGGCCGGTGCCTACTGACTTGTGCCCGTAGTATGGTGCTCCCATAGCGGGCATGGGTGTGGGCAGGCCCTTTAAATTCATTTTCATTCGATTTCAATAGCGGCACCTGGTAACCCAAAAAGAGGGCACTCTGTCGTTTTTCCTGAAAGTTCAACTTAGAAAGTATTCAGACCTTATTTTTTAAAAGCTCCATAAATCCCTTAGGCCGGTGCCTACTGACTTGTGCCCGTAGTATGGTGCTCCCATAGCGGGCATGGGTGTGGGCAGGCCCTTTAAATTCATTTTCATTCGATTTCAATAGCGGCACCTGGTAACCCAAACTAACATAAGGTGGTGTCAGTGTTGAGGATGCGGACAGACATTTTATATAAAAGCTCCATAAATCCCTTAGGCCGGTGCCTACTGACTTGTGCCCGTAGTATGGTGCTCCCATAGCGGGCATGGGTGTGGGCAGGCCCTTTAAATTCATTTTCATTCGATTTCAATAGCGGCACCTGGTAACCCAAAAAGAGGGCACTCTGTCGTTTTTCCTGAAAAGTTCAACTTAGAAAGTATTCAGACCTTATTTTTTAAAAGCTCCATAAATCCCTTAGGCCGGTGCCTACTGACTTGTGCCCGTAGTATGGTGCTCCCATATCGGGCATGGGTGTGGGCAGGCTATTAAAAGTCGTTTTCATTCGATTTCAATAGGGGCACCTGGTAACCCAAAAAGAGGGCACTCTGTCGTTTTTCCTGAAAAGTTCAACATAGAATATTTTCGGACTTTTTTTGAAAAGCTCCATAAATCCCTTAGGCCGGTGCCTACTGACTTGTGCCCGTAGTATGGTGCTCCCATATCGGGCATGGGTGTGGGCAGGCTATTAAAAGTCGTTTTCATTCGATTTCAATAGGGGCACCTGGTAACCCAAAAAGAGGGCACTCTGTCGTTTTTCCTGAAAAGTTCAACATAGAATATTTTCGGACTTTTTTTGAAAAGCTCCATAAATCCCTTAGGCCGGTGCCTACTGACTTGTGCCCGTAGTATGGTGCTCCCATATCGGGCATGGGTGTGGGCAGGCTATTAAAAGTCGTTTTCATTCGATTTCAATAGGGGCACCTGGTAACCCAAAAGAGGGCACTCTGTCGTTTTTCCTGAAAAGTTCAACATAGAATATTTTCGGACTTTTTTTGAAAAGCTCCATAAATCCCTTAGGCCGGTGCCTACTGACTTGTGCCCGTAGTATGGTGCTCCCATATCGGGCATGGGTGTGGGCAGGCTATTAAAAGTCGTTTTCATTCGATTTCAATAGGGGCACCTGGTAACCCAAAAAGAGGGCACTCTGTCGTTTTTCCTGAAAAGTTCAACATAGAATATTTTCGGACTTTTTTTGAAAAGCTCCATAAATCCCTTAGGCCGGTGCCTACTGACTTGTGCCCGTAGTATGGTGCTCCCATATCGGGCATGGGTGTGGGCAGGCTATTAAAAGTCGTTTTCATTCGATTTCAATAGGGGCACCTGGTAACCCAAAAAGAGGGCACTCTGTCGTTTTTCCTGAAAAGTTCAACATAGAATATTTTCGGACTTTTTTTGAAAAGCTCCATAAATCCCTTAGGCCGGTGCCTACTGACTTGTGCCCGTAGTATGGTGCTCCCATATCGGGCATGGGTGTGGGCAGGCTATTAAAAGTCGTTTTCATTCGATTTCAATAGGGGCACCTGGTAACCCAAAAGAGGGCACTCTGTCGTTTTTCCTGAAAAGTTCAACATAGAATATTTTCGGACTTTTTTTGAAAAGCTCCATAAATCCCTTAGGCCGGTGCCTACTGACTTGTGCCCGTAGTATGGTGCTCCCATATCGGGCATGGGTGTGGGCAGGCTATTAAAAGTCGTTTTCATTCGATTTCAATAGGGGCACCTGGTAACCCAAAAAGAGGGCACTCTGTCGTTTTTCCTGAAAAGTTCAACATAGAATATTTTCGGACTTTTTTTGAAAAGCTCCATAAATCCCTTAGGCCGGTGCCTACTGACTTGTGCCCGTAGTATGGTGCTCCCATATCGGGCATGGGTGTGGGCAGGCTATTAAAAGTCGTTTTCATTCGATTTCAATAGGGGCACCTGGTAACCCAAAAAGAGGGCACTCTGTCGTTTTTCCTGAATAATTCAACATAGAATATTTTCGGACTTTTTTTGAAAAGCTCCATAAATCCCTTAGGCCGGTGCCTACTGACTTGGGCCCCTACTATGGTGCTCCCATATCGGGCATGGGTGTGGGCAGGCCCTTAAAAGTCGTTTTCATTCGATTTCAATAGCGGCACCTGGTAACCCAAACTAACATAAGGTGGTGTCAGTAGTGCGGGTGACTACATACATTTTTGAAAAGCTCCATAAATCCTTTAGGCCGGTGCCTACTGACTTGTGCCCGTAGTATGGTGCTCCCATAGCGGGCATGGGTGTCTGCAGGTCATTTAAATTCGTTTTCATTCGATTTCAATAGGGGCACCTGTAACCCAAAAAGAGGGCACTCTGTCGTTTTTCCTGAAAAGTTCAACTTAGAAAGTATTCAGAACCTTATTTTTTAAAAGCTCCATAAATCTTTTAGGCCGGTGGCCACTGACTTGTGCCCGTAGTATGGTGCTCCATAGCGGGCATGGGTGTGGCAGGCCCTTAAAATTCATTTTCATTCGATTAGAATAGGAGCACCTGGTAACCCAAAAATATACCAGGTGCACGGAGGGGAGGATGAGTACAGACATTTTATATAAAAGCTCCATAAATCCTTAGGCCGGTGGCCACTGACTTGTGCCCCTACTATGGTGCTCCCATAGCGGGCATGGGTGTCTGCAGGTCATTTAAATTCGTTTTCATTCGATTTCAATAGGGGCACCTGGTAACCCAAAAAGTGGGCACTCTGTCGTTTTTCCTGAGTAGTTCAACATATAAAGTATTCAGACCTTATTTTTAAAGCTCCATAAATCTTTAGGCCGGTGGCCACTGACTTGTGCCCGTAGTATGGTGCTCCCATAGCGGGCATGGGTGTGGGCAGGTCATTTAAATTCATTTTCATTCGATTTCAATAGCAGCACCTGGTAACCCAAAAATAATACCAGGTGCACTCATTCGATTTCAATAGGAGCACCTGTAACCCAAAAGAGGGCACTTAGCCGTTTTTCCTGAGTAGTTCAACATAGAATATTTTCGGACCTTTTTGAAAAGCTCCATAAATCCCTCAGGCCGGCCCCCACTGACTTGTGCCCATAGTATGGTGCTCCCATAGCGGGCATGGGTGTCTGCAGGCCATTTAAAATCATTTTCATTCGATTTCAATAGCAGCACCTGGTAACCCAAAAATAATACCAGGTGCACTCATTCGATTTCAATAGGAGCACCTGGTAACCCAAAAATAATACCAGGTGCACAGAAGGGAGGATGAGTACAGACATTTTTAAAAGCTTCATAAATCACTCAGGGCCGGCCCCAACTGACTTGGGTCCGTAGTATGGTTGTTCCATATAGGGTATTGAGGTATGTAGCCTATCTAAAATCATTTAAAACCATTATAAAAATATGCACCTGGTAACCCAAAAATAATACCAGGTGCACGGCAGTGGCACTCTGTCACTTTTTCGACCAATTCCCGAAATCTTGAAATAATGATAAAACATAATTCCCGATGGGCTAGATGCCCCAAATTTTGGCTCATACCCTCTCTCGTGATGGTCAACAGTTATCCACTGTAAAAAAAAATTCGGAACCATAGGAATCTATTGTACAGGCAAGTGATTTTTTTCCCCAAAACATTAAAACACGATTTTCTATTAAAATGTTTTATAGAAAAACGGTTATAATTAGATGAAAATGTTCGTCTATTTGTACCCTTTCGTGCAAAAAAAACCTCAACCAGATTGGAGTTGTATTTTTTGTGTTATTAACGTTTTAACGGTTTTAGTGTCCACAAACTTTTGGCAAAAAATCGGAGCACATTGAAATCTATCGATTGACACGCCTTTTTTCGATAATTCGGCCTGTCCGGCGATGACACACTCCCTGGTGGGTGGACCAGACAGGTACCGGCGCGATTTGAGAAACCTGACTTTTGACAACAGGACTTCCATGTCCTAGAGAATCGGCGGTGGTGGCAAACTGCTC
>NW_024057725.1:0-5000 GCF_016432855.1 Salvelinus namaycush | reverse complement strand
TTTGGAATGTGATTTCATAGGAAGTAAAAAATGTCAAAAATTTGGAAAAAACGTATCACCCCCTTCATAGTCGAAAATAACTTTTTTTTTTAAAGGCCAAAATGAAGCATTTAAAACTGTATTGAAAATCGTGTGTGGTAACCCAAAACATGAAACAGAATATTTTTTGACTTTTTTTGAAAACCTCCATAAATCACTCAGGCCAGCACCCATTGATTTTTGCCCGTAGTATAGTGCTCCCAGAGCGGGTATGGAAGTCTGGATCCCCCCTAAAAGCATTTAAGGCTCTGTGTGTCTTTAAGCACCATACTTTTTCATTCCATCCTTGCTGTGTGTGTCTGTGTGTGTGTGTGTGAGCTTTTCTTTGACATCTGATTAGAGAAATGACTGATTTACACTTCATGAGGGTTGCCTAATCACACACTTAAAGTTTTGGAAAGATCTGACTTTTTTAACCCTTTGAAACAGCACCTATGACCCCATTTTAAGGCACTTCCGGTTGGCACAGGAAGCTATAAGTAAACACCTATCCTGATCGGGGTATGCTTTTACAGAATCCTGAGTTTTAAGTCTATACGTTAAGAACTGACTGATTTACACAGGGTTGAATGCACTATATATCACAAACTGCTGGTTGGGTAAAACACTTTTAGGGTGATTTTATCACTTCCGGTTGCTCCAGGAAGCTTAGAATCAACACAGGTAGACCTCATAGTGGCTTGATGGATTGTCATTGAAGACAGGTTCATAAGACATTCATAACCCACATAGGGTTTATTTAAAGAATGCACGTTACATTTGCATATGATTCAACAGTGAAAAACACCACATCATATTGCAAACATAACACACTGTTGAATCATATTGCAAACACACACTGTTATATTTGCAATATGATGTGTTGAATCATATTGCAAACATAACACACACTGTTACGTTTGCAATATGATGTGTTGGATCATATTGCAAACATAACACACACTGTTACATTTGCAATATGATGTGTTGAATCATATTGCAAACATAACACACACTGTTACGTTTGCAATATGATGTGTTGAATCATATTGCAAACATAACACACACTGTTACATTTGCAATATGATGTGTTGAATCATATTGCAAATCTAACGTGCATTTGCAATATGATGTGATGTTGAATCATATTGCAAATGTAACGTACATTCTCTTAAATACTTTAGAAATGCAAAAGTCAACGGTCTGATGACCTCAGGATGGCCGGGCAGTGATAGTGGTTCCTCTCCATCGCTCGTTGTGTTAAATTTCATCATGTCGCTTTTTGTGATGGTACCCCCCCGTTGAAACATATTGCAAATGTACAAAAGTCAAGTAGCAAGTCGGTGTCCATCAGTCAATTAGATATATTCAGACACCAAACTGATACCATCTGACACCAAACTCACTTTTACCAACTCCTTTAGAAGCCAACTATCACATATTTCAGAGCAGGCCCAAAATTCACAGCGCCTTCCATTTAAACCATAATAAAACAAATAATACGTAGTTATGTTCTAGCTGCGGGTCCAATATTCACATTATGTTTAGCCCTATGTGAGGCGACCTGGAATCCCAAGTTTCGGCTCGATAGGTCATTCGGTGCCCGAGCAAAACCCTAATTGGTGCTGAAAATCCACTTTTTTCCATGCCTTGCTACGGGGTGCTTGAATGAGCAATCAAACAGCTCGTTGGGTCATCTCTATGGCCGAGCCGGTTTCAATGCACCTAGTCTTGAGACTCTGGGACTTTTCTAAATGTCGTCCGTTTCGTTGAGCTGAAAATGAATTGAAAACATAGCAAATACACGAGGCTGTTTATCGGTCTGAGAACCTTCTAGAGCCACATAACTCACCGTGCACAATCAACCTGAGGTCTAGAACAGGTTTGTAAATTTTCAGAACTCTAGGTCTGACGGTTCTTTAAAAGTTGGAACAAAAGTAACTACCACAGGCACTGTCTGCCTCTTAGCCCCTCAGTGTGTCCCTCCATCATTTCTGTTTGGGTGTGTAAATTTTTCTTTGAAATCTGATGGGACTAATGACTGATTTACAGTTCAGGAGGGTGCCTAATCACAATTATGAAGTTTTGGAAAGATTTGACATTTTTAACCCTTCAAAACAGCCCATTTGACACCAATTATGGCACTTCCGGTTGGCACAGGAAGCTGAAAGTAAAGACATATACTCACTGGAGTATGCTGTTACAGAATCCTGAGTTTTAAGTCTATATGTTAAAAATTGACTGATTTACATAGGGCTGAATGCACTATTTCTCTCAAATTGCAGGGTGCTTATTGCAAACACTTTTAGGGTGATTTTAACCACTTCCGGTTGCTCCAGGAAGCTTAGAATCGACACAGGTAGACCTCATGGTGGCCTGATGGACTGTCATCAAAGACAGGTTCATAAGACATTCATAACCCACATAGGCTTCAGGTTGAATTTAGGGGAGCAGTCAATGTATTCCTATGGGGCGAAATGTCATTGTAAACTGTTTGATGTAAACACCTTCTTTTAACTGTGAAGGGTTAATGCCACAAGGTCAAAGTTAGGCTTGCACAGATCGGGAGGACCTTAAGAACATTCCTGAGGTGAAATTGTGCTTCTAACCTTAACGGTTCTCTCTCTGTCTCCCAAAAGCAAATAAAATTGACATTGAGGTCAAAAGGTCATTCGTGTCCGTTCTCTTGTAACGGTCGCTGCTCTCAGACCGAGTGAGCTACGGTCAAGCGGGGCATCTCGTTGAACTCGGCACGGCCTAGGGATAATGGGAATGCCATTGCCGGCTTTGTGTGTCTTTAAGCACCGTACTTTTTCACTCCATCATTGCTTTGTGTGTGTGTGTTTTTGTGTGAGAGAGAGCTTTCCTTTGACATCTGCTTAGAGAAATGACTGATTTACAGTTCATGAGGCTTGTCTAATCACACAAATGAAGTTTTGAAAAGTTCTGACCTTTTTAACCCTTCGAAACAGCACCATGACACCATTTTAAGGCACTTCCGGTTGGCACAGGAAGCTATAGGTAAACACATATCTTGACTGGGGTATGCTGTTACAGAATCCTGAGTTTTAAGTCTATACGTTAAGAATTGACTGATCTACATAGGGTTGAATGCAGTGATTTTCAAAATTGCAAGTCATGTATATCTGGACACTTTTTAGGGTGATTTTAACCACTTCCGGTTGCTCCAGGTAGCTTAAAATCAACACAGGTAGACCTCATAGTAGCCTGATGGATTGTTATCAAAGACAGGTTCATAAGACATTCATAACCCACATAGGCTTCAGGTTGAATTTAGAGGAGCAGTCAATGTATTCCTATGGGGCGAAATGTCATTGTAAAATGTTTGATGTAAACGCCTTCTTTTAACTGTGAAGGGTTAATGCCACAAGGTCAAGGTTAGGCTTGCACAGATCGGGAGGACCTTAGGATTGTTCCTGAGGTGAAATTGTGCTTCTAACCTTAACGGTTCTCTCTCTGTCTCCCAAAAGCAAATGAAATTGACATTGAGGTCAAAAGGTCATTCGTGTCCGTTCTCTTGTAACGGTCGCTGCGCTCAGACCGAGCGAGCTACGGTCAAGCGGGGCATCCCGTTGAACTCGGCACGGCCTGGAGAATATGGCGATGTCATTTTAGTGGTGATTTCAGAATGCTATTTTGGTGCATTCATGGAAGGCGCTGTGAATTTTGGGCCTGCTCTGAAATATGTGATAGTTGGCTTCTAAAGGAGTTGTAAAAAGTGAGTTTGGAGTCAGATGGTATCAGTTTGGTGTCTGAATATATCTAATTGACTGATGGACACCGACTTGCTACTTGACTTTTGTACATTTGCAATATGTTTCAACGGGGGGTACCATCACAAAAAGCGACATGATGAAATTTAACACAACGAGCGATGGAGAGGAACCACTATCACTGCCCGGCCATCCTGAGGTCATCAGACCGTTGACTTTTGCATTTCTAAAGTATTTAAGAGAATGTACGTTACATTTGCAATATGATTCAACATCACATCATATTGCAAATGCACGTTAGATTTGCAATATGATTCAACACATCATATTGCAAATGTAACAGTGTGTGTTATGTTTGCAATATGATTCAACACATCATATTGCAAACGTAACAGTGTGTGTTATGTTTGCAATATGATTCAACACATCATATTGCAAATGTAACAGTGTGTGTTATGTTTGCAATATGATCCAACACATCATATTGCAAACGTAACAGTGTGTGTTATGTTTGCAATATGATTCAACACATCATATTGCAAATATAACAGTGTGTGTTTGCAATATGATTCAACAGTGTGTTATGTTTGCAATATGATGTGGTGTTTTTCACTGTTGAATCATATGCAAATGTAACGTGCATTCTTTAAATAAACCCTATGTGGGTTATGAATGTCTTATGAACCTGTCTTCAATGACAATCCATCAAGCCACTATGAGGTCTACCTGTGTTGATTCTAAGCTTCCTGGAGCAACCGGAAGTGATAAAATCACCCTAAAAGTGTTTTACCCAACCAGCAGTTTGTGATATATAGTGCATTCAACCCTGTGTAAATCAGTCAGTTCTTAACGTATAGACTTAAAACTCAGGATTCTGTAAAAGCATACCCCGATCAGGATAGGTGTTTACTTATAGCTTCCTGTGCCAACCGGAAGTGCCTTAAAATGGGGTCATAGGTGCTGTTTCAAAGGGTTAAAAAAGTCAGATCTTTCCAAAACTTTAAGTGTGTGATTAGGCAACCCTCATGAAGTGTAAATCAGTCATTTCTCTAATCAGATGTCAAAGAAAAGCTCACACACACACACACAGACACACACAGCAAGGATGGAATGAAAAAGTATGGTGCTTAAAGACACACAGAGCCTTAAATGCTTTTAGGGGGGATCCAGACTTCCATACCCGCTCTGGGAGCACTATACTACGGGCAAAAAATCAATGGGTGCTGGCCTGCGTGATTTATGGAGGTT
>NW_024057724.1:0-91514 GCF_016432855.1 Salvelinus namaycush | reverse complement strand
AATCTTACTTCAACCCTGGATAAATCTTACTTTAACCCTGCTCAAATCTTACTTTAACCCTGCTCAAATCTTACTTCAACCCTGCTCAAATATAACTTTAACCCTGGATAAATCTTACTTTAACCCTGGATAAATCTTACTTTAACCCTGCTCAAATCTTAACCTTAGCAGGGTTAAAGTTAGACCCTCTACAAGTCTGTCTATAATCCTGCACAAACCCAGGTAAAGACTCACCTAAGAGGAGATAGCATGAGACAACATGGAGTATCTTCATTCTGGACAGTTACTCCTCAGTTACTATATTGTTAAAGTTACTTTACTATCACATTTAATATACTGTTAAAGTTACTTTACTATCACAGTTAATATACTGTTAAAGTTACTTTACTACCAGCTAGTTCAGGTCCACAACAGAGTCTCTGTCAGCTACTATTTTGACAGCAGGGTGTTTCTGAAACTCTCTGTCTTCCTTAAATGAAGCTCCTCCTTCTGACATCCCTCTCCTCTCTCTCTCTCTCTCTCTCTCTCTCTCTCTTGCTGTCTCTTTCTCTCTCTCTCTCTATCTCTACTCAGACGACACCATTCTGTATACATCTGGCCCTTCTTTGGACACTGTGTTAACTAACCTCCAGACGAGCTTCAATGCCATACAACACTCCTTGCGTGGCCTCCAACTGCTCTTAAATGCAAGTAAAACTAAATGTATGCTCTTCAACCGATCGCTGCCCGGACCGCCCGCCCGATTAGCATCACAACTCTGTACGGTTCTGACTTGTGGACAACTATAAAGATGTGGACAACTATAAATACCTGGGTGTCTGGCTAGACTGTAAACTCTCCTTCCAGACTCACATTAAGCATATCCAATCTCTCTCTCTTTCTGGCTCTCTGTCTCTCTTTCTCTCAATTCAATTCAATGCAAGGGGCTTTATTGGAATGGGAAACATATGTTGACATTGCTAAAGCAAGTGAAATGGATAAACAAAAGTGAAATAAACAATAAAAAGGAAACAGTAAATATTACATTCACACAAGTTCCATAATCATTTCAAATGTTCAATTATGTCTATATACGGTGTTGTAACGATGTGCAAATTGTTAAAGTTAAATAAATAAATATAAATATGGGTTTTCTTTACAATGGTGTTTGTTATTCACTGTCTCTCTCTCTCTCTCCCTCTCTCAACTAAATTAAATTCAAAGGGCTTTATTGGAATGGGAAACATATGTTTACGTTGCCAAAGCATGTCAGAGAGATTGAGATAGTGATGGTGGTCATGAAGGGCTGGGCCTTAGCCTGCACGTCCTAATTTCTCTGTAGTGACCTCGTGTCTCCAGGTCTATGTGCTGCAGAGTGAAACTGGTTCAAACCGGCCGGAGGTTAGACTTCTAAACCACAAGAGAACTCAGCTAGCTGTGGTGACTAAGTGTTAAAACTGTCAACTTCTCTGTTCTAAAGTTACCATGTTTGTTTCAGCAGAGGAGGAACACATTGTTGAGATGATGACATTATAGTTAAAATACACTGCTCAAAAAAATAAAGGGAACACTTAAACAACACAATGTAACTCCAAGTCAATCACACTTCTGTGAAATCAAACTGTCCACTTAGGAAGCAACACTGATTGACAATAAATTTCACATGCTGTTGTGCAAATGGAATAGACAAAAGGTGGAAATTACAGGCAATTAGCAAGACACCCCCCAAAACAGGAGTGATTCTGCAGGTGGTGACCACAGACCACTTCTCAGTTCCTATGCTTCCTGGCTGATGTTTTGGTCACTTTTGAATGCTGGCGGTGCTCTCACTCTAGTGGTAGCATGAGACGGAGTCTACAACCCACACAAGTGGCTCAGGTAGTGCAGTTCATCCAGGATGGCACATCAATGCGAACTGTGGCAAAAAGGTTTCCTGTGTCTGTCAGCGTAATGTCCAGAGCATGCAGGCACTACCAGGAGACAGGCCAGTACATCAGGAGACGTGGAGGAGGCCGTAGGAGGGCAACAACCCAGCAGCAGGACCGGTACCTCCGCCTTTGTGCAAGGAGGTGCACTGCCAGAGCCCTGCAAAATGACCTCCAGCAGGCCACAAATGTGCATGTGTCAGCATATGGTCTTACAAGGGTCGTACCTAATGGCACGACCCTTGTCGTACCTAATACAAGGGTCGTACCTAATGGCAGTCAGGCTACCTCTGGCGAGCACATGGAGGGCTGTGTGGACCCACAAAGAAATGCCACCCCACACCATGACTGACCCATCGCCAAACCGGTCATGCTGGAGGATGTTGCAGGCAGCAGAACGTTCTCCACGGCGTCTCCAGACTCTGTCACGTCTGTCACATGTGCTCATGTGCTCAGTGTGAACCTGCTTTCATCTGTGAAGAGCACAGGGCGCCAGTGGCGAATTTGCCAATCTTGGTGTTCTCTGGCAAATGCCAAACGTCCTGCACGGTGTTGGGCTGTAAGCACAAACCCCACCTGTGGACGTCGGGCCCTCATACCACCCTCATGGAGTCTGTTTCTGACCGTTTGAGCAGACACATGCACATTTGTGGCCTGCTGGAGGTCATTTTGCAGGGCGCTGGCAGTGCACCTCCTTGCACAAAGGCGGAGGTAGCGGTCCTGCTGCTGGGTTGTTGCCCTCCTACGGCCTCCTCCACGTCTCCTGATGTACTGGCCTGTCTCCTGGTAGCGCCTGCATGCTCTGGACACTACGCTGACAGACACAGCAAACCTTTTTGCCACAGTTCGCATTGATGTGCCATCCTGGATGAACTGCACTACCTGAGCCACTTGTGTGGGTTGTAGACTCCGTCTCATGCTACCACTAGAGTGAGAGCACCGCCAGCATTCAAAAGTGACCAAAACATCAGCCAGGAAGCATAGGAACTGAGAAGTGGTCTGTGGTCACCACCTGCAGAATCACTCCTGTTTTGGGGGGTGTCTTGCTAATTGCCTATAATTTCCACCTTTTGTCTATTCCATTTGCACAACAGCATGTGAAATTTATTGTCAATCAGTGTTGCTTCCTAAGTGGACAGTTTGATTTCACAGAAGTGTGATTGACTTGGAGTTACATTGTGTTGTTTAAGTGTTCCCTTTATTTTTTTGAGCAGTGTATATATCATTATATTTTATAACTTTTATTGTATTACTATAAATGAGACTGTATCCATCCTGTCTTGACTTTCTAAAGTCTTCGAAAGCCAAGTGAGCAAACAGATCACCGACCATTTCGAATCCCACCGTACCTTCTCCGCTTTGCAATCCGGTTTCCGAGCTGGTCATGGGTGCACCTCAGCCACTCTCAAGGTCCTAAACGATATCATAACCACCATTGATAAAAGACAGTACTGTGCAGCCGTATTCATCGACCTGGCCAAGGATTTCGACTCTGTCAATCACTGTATTCTTATCGGCAGACTCAACAGCCTTGGTGTCTCTAATGACTGCCTCGCCTGGTTCACCAACTACTTCTCAGATAGAGTTCAGTGTTTCAAATCGGAGGGCCTGTTGTCCGGACCTCTGGCAGTCTCTATGGGGGTGCCACAGGGTTCAATTCTCGGGCCGACTCTTTTCTCTATATATATCAATGATGTCGCTCTTGCTGAGGGTGATTCTTTGATCCATCTCTACTCAGACGACACCATTTTGTGTACATCTGGCCTTTCTTTGGACACTGTGTTAAAAAACCTCCAAACGAGCTTCAATGCCATACAACACGCCTTGCGTGGCCTCCAACTGCTCTTACATGCAAGTAAAACGAAATGTATGCTTTTCAACCGATCGCTGCCCGGACCCGCCCGCCCGATTAGCATCACTACTCTGGACGGTTCTGACTTGTGGACAACTATAAATACCTAGGTGTCTGGCTAGACTGTAAACTCTCCTTCCAGACTCACATTAAGCATATCTAATCCAAAGTTAAATCTAGAATTGGCTTCCTATTTCGCAACAAAGCATCCTTCACTAATGCTGCCAAACATACCCTCGTAAAACTGACTATCCTACCGATGCTTGACTTCGGCGATGTCATTTACAAAATAGCCTCCAACACTCTACTCAGCAAATTGCATTCAGTCTATCACAGTGCCATCCGTTTTGTCACCAAAGCCCCATATACTACCCACCACTGCGACATGTATGCTCTCGTTGGCTGTATCTATATGTATACATCATCTGTAAATAGCCAATCCAACCGACCAACTACCTCATCCCCATATTTGTTTTTGTTTTTCTGCTCTTTTGCACACCGGTATTTCTACTTGCACATCCTCATCTGCACATCTATCACTCTAGTGTTAATTGCTAAATTGTAAATACTTCGCCACTATTGGCCTATTTATTGCCTTACCTCCTTACTTCATTTGCACACACTGTATACAGATTTTTCTATTGTGTTATTGACTGTACGTTTGTTTATCCCATGTGTACCTCTTTGTTTGTTTTGGTCGCACTGCTTTGCTTTATCTTGGCCAGTTTTTTAAAATAAACTCAACAGATGAGTTTCTGAACAGAAGAATCATCCCTCCTCTACAACCCAACTCCCCCTTAATGAATGATGTCATCACATAACAGACAAGCTACTGAGATCTCACTAAACCAACAGAACAACTTAAACTGTGAAGGCGGAGTTTGTTGACTCCACCCCTTTATTGAGATTCGCTGTCAGTTTTGAGCGGGGCATTCGGAGTTCGACGCCGGCCTCCTAAATTGCCCATGAAGTGAAACCTCCGCTCACCCGGGCAAAACATGCAAACTGTCAGTGAGAGAACAGGAGATTGAGAGAGAGAGAGAAAGAGACCAGCAGAGAGAGAGAGAAAGAGACCGTAAGCGAGAGAGAGAAATAAAAATAAAAAGTAAAAGAGAAATTTGCTAAAAATAGAGGTCAGCGCATATAGTTAAAATATGTCTCTTGTGATTGGTTGACAGTGAGTGTATGTATCTTGTGATTGGTTGCCAGTGACTCAGGTGTCTCTGGGTTTGCTGATTGTGGAGTAGATGGTTGGAGCCTCAGAACAGCTGTGTGGATGATTGACAGTAGAGTAGGCGGGGCTTTGACCAAAGTTCACAGTAGCATAGTCACATGATGAAGTGCCCTCTTTAGCAATGGCAGCGGTGGCCTCAAAGGAGCAGCTGCCCTCTTTAGTGATGGTGTCAGTTGCTTCGTTGGGGCCACTGGGGTTCTTGTGGAAGTTGACGCTGGCGTAGTGGAGAGAGTCAGAGTGGCTTGTGGGTAAGTTGGCGGTGGCGTAGATGGTGGAGGTCGCAGCGTGTGTGTGTTTCTGTTTCTGACCTGTGACCTTGTTGTATTTCCATCTGTAGACTATGATCAGGCTGATCACCAGCAGTAACACTACCAGACTAACAGACACCATGATGACCACTGAGGTACCTGGAACACACACACACACACACACACACACACACACACACACACACACACACACACACACACACACACACACACACACACACACACACACACACACACACACGCACACACACACACTGTTACGGAATAGATTAGACAAACCAACTGTTGCACTAACCACCCCCTCAAATCATAACACTACATACAGACATGTCTACCACTAACCTACCCTTATATCATAACACTAACCTACCCTCATATCATAACACTAACCTACCCACATATCATAACACTAACCTACCCACATATCATAACACTAACCTACCCTCATATCTTAACACTAACCTACCCTCATATCATAACACTACATACAGACATGTCTAACACTAACCTACCCCTCATATCATAACACTAACCTACCCCTCATATCATAACACTAACCTACCCTCATATCATAACACTACATACAGACATGTCTACCACTAACCTACCCTCATATCATAACACTAACCTACCCTCATATCATAACACTAACATACCCCTCATATCATAAAATGCAAATTCATTACTTAAAAATCATACAATGTGATTTTCTGGATTTTTGTTTTAGATTCCGTCTCTCACAGTTGAAAATGTACATATGAGAAAAATTACAGACCTCTACATGCTTTTGTTAGTAGGAAAACCTGCAAAATCGGCAGTGTATCAAATACTTGTTCTCCCCACTGTATATACGGTACTCTATACCATCTACTGCATCTTGCCTATGCCGCACGACCATCTCTCATCCATGAATTTATATGTACATATTCTCATTCCATTCCTCTACATCTGTGTGTATAAGGTAGTCATTGTGAATTTGTTAGATTACTTGTTAGATATTACTACACTGTCGGAACTAGAAGCAAAAGCATTTCGCTACACTCGCATTAACATCTGCTAACCATGTGTATGTGACCAATAACATTTGATTTAATTTGACTACACACAAACTGACAAACACACACTACACACACACACTGACAAACACACACTACACACACACACTGACAAAAACTCACTACACACACACACACACACTCAAGCACACACACACTAACACTACACATTAACATTATTTTAAACATTTTGATAAGTTTTAATGAAAAGCTTAAAAAGCCAAAGTGTATGTACATATACAATAGATATTTAAATCTCAAAGGTACAATGGACTAATATGGCTTTACTGTCTTCATTATTTTAACAGACAAAATTAAGCCAAGATAATGACAAAACACATAGTTCATATTTACACAAGTATTTACAAAAATATTGGTTGACTTTCATAAAATCTTGAGATTTTAAACCCAGATGGGTAGTTCATGTTGTACAAATCAAATCACATTGTGATTGTCATTGTCTTTGTGATGTCACTTCCAAGATGGCGGAGCTGTGGTGACAACTCTTCATCTCTCTATGGTCCCAAGTGGCATCCTATTCTCATTAGAGGACTATATAGGGCTCTAGTTAAAAGTAGTGCACTATATATGGAATAGGGAGCCATTTGGGACACATGCCTTGTATTTTTGGTATTTTGGTATTTTATTAGGATCCCCAGTAGCTGTTGCAAAAGCAGCAGGTACTCTTCCTGGGGTCCAACATATATACTGTATACTGTAGATCCTATAGTCCTCCATTATTCTGGGTAGCTGGGCTGTAGAGTGGAGGGCATCTTATATCATCTTTGCGGCAGCTAGTGTTAGCATAGATGTCACAGTGTGGGAGACCGGTGGCTTGGCCAGCAGGGTGGGTTGTAGAGGCTTGGCCAGCAGGGTAGGTTGTTGGGTCTTGGCCAGCGGGGTAGGTTGCAGAGTTGGTAGGTGAGTTGACAGCAGAGTAGACTGAAGAGATGACCACAGGTAGTGTGTCTGTATGTCTGTCTGCCTTTCTGATCTCCTCATACATACAGTCAACCTGCATACAGAACCAATGACAATAAATACATGTTCAGATATGAAAAGAAGTGGAGTCCCTCAACCATGAACAACATGTTAGCCACTGTTTTTCTCCATGTAATGATAATAAGCTACAGTACAATCCTACTAGAGCAGGGGTGGGGGTCGTCCGGCCTCCGGGACATATACGGCCTACGAGACTGTTTGATCAGGACGCCGAGCAATTCATAAATCTTTTTTTGTAAATAAAAAAAGCTCTAGACGTTGTTTTTGCACATGGAAATGTGCTCGCACGGTTTTACGGACTGAAGGATGAAGTGAACCAATTAATGGCGATGAAGGGAAACCTGTCGCGGAACTGAGTGATGACAAGTGGATGTTTGATTTGGCTTCCATGGTGGACATAACCAAGTATCTGTCTAAGTTGAACGTTAAGCTCCAAGGGCCGAACCAGCTTCTCAGCTTTCTGCTGTCAAACGTGAAATCGTTCGAAGCAAAATGAAAGCTGTGGCAAGTCCAACTAGAAAGGGGTAACACAGTGCATTTTCCTACTCTGCAAGGACAAGAGCCTGAGATGACGTGGGAATATGCCGGTGAGTGTGGAAAGCTCGCCAAGGCATTTTGTGAGTGGTTTAAAGATGTGAAAAGTAAACAACTGGAATTGAACATATTTGCAACCCCGTTTAACGTGGAACCAGCGGATGTGCCGGATGGCCTACAACACAAAGTCATTGAGCTGCAAAGCAACGACGAGCTCAAAGCCAGCTCACAACCTCCTTCTCCTTGAGTTCTACAAAATGTACGTTGGCGCTGAGCAGTTTCCTGTTCTGAGGAGACATGCACTTAAATGTGCGTCTGTGTTCGGGACCACCTACTGCTGTGAGGAGTTATTTTCCAAACGGACTCTTGCAAAGACTTGATTCCACTCAAGACTGACTGACACAGACCTGGAAAACCAGCTGCGAGTAGCGTCATCTTCGTCATCTTCACTGCCAGCTGACATCAAACGCCTCAACAAAGACAAGCAGTTTCAGCCATCGCATTAGAGGTGAGTTTCAACAAGTAATCATAATAACAACAGCATTATATACAATACTAATATTATTTAAATAGGAATAAACTTTTCTAAATACTCAAGAACACAAGAAACATCATAAAATTCATATTTAAACTATAAAACCAATGTCAGTGATTAAAGTCACATTAAAACATGAATAAAGCAGAAAATTGCTTTTAATAATATGGCCCCCAAATGAATTAATAAATATCCAAACGGCCCTTGATGGCAAAAAAAACCCTGCACTAGAGGCTGTAGACTCACACACTCAATCCTTAGATGTTAAGTTTACCACCTCCCTGTCTATCACCTCTACACTACAAGATATTATGGACACACACACACCGTTGTGTCTCTCACCTCTCCAGTAGGGTCAGGTTGTGTGTTGGAGGAGACTGCTGGTGGTGTTCTCCTGGTTCCTCTCCTCTGTCTGTAGAACAGGAGAAGGACCAGTCCTAACACTGTCACCTTGGCTACCAGACCCACACTGGTCCACACCATCAGACCTGACCACAGACAGGAGGAGGGACTTTACAGAGTACTATATATATCATAGATACCATCAGACCTGACCACAGACAAGAGGAGAGACTTTACAGAGTACTGTATATATCATAGATACCATCAGACCTGACCACAGACAGGAGGAGAGACTTTACAGAGTACTGTATATATCATAGATACCATCAGACCTGACCACAGACAGGAGGAGAGACTTTACAGAGTACTGTATATATCATAGATACCATCAGACCTGACCACAGACAGGAGGAGAGACTTTACAGAGTACTGTATATATCATAGATACCATCAGACCTGACCACAGACAGGAGGAGAGACTTTACAGAGTACTGTATATATCATAGATACCATCAGACCTGACCACAGACAGGAGGAGAGACTTTACAGAGTACTGTATATATAATAGATACCATCAGACCTGACCACAGACAGAAGGAGAGACTTTATCAGGGTTTCAGTATTTCAGTAACTTTCCCCAATTTCTCAGGTTTTCCAGTATTGACCACAATAACTCCACCCTATGCTTTACAGTCTAAAGATTTCAGAGTGATGGATAGTTTACCAGGGTCATCTGGTGGGTGGGTTGGTAGATTGGTGGATAGGTCAGTCAATAAGGTAAAGTAAGGTAGGTTGGAAGTTTGGTCAGTTGTTTGATCGGTCAGTTGGTTGGTAGGGTCAGACAGACAAACAGACAGTCAGGCAGGTAGACAGGCAGGCAGAAAGAAAATAGGGAAAATAAAGGTGTGATTAAGGAAGATACTCTGAATAAGATAGTGATCGCAGTAACCGTAGCAACGAAGGCCACAGCAACCTCAAGAGTTTCATCACTTCCTTTGGTTCTCTTACCAGCACTCTGACTATGTGCTGCACTTGGAGAGTCCAATGGAGGATAATCTAGAGAGAGACAGAGAGAGAGAGAGAAAGATAATATTTGTCCAATGCATTAACATATTGTATATAGTTGATTCCGTCTATATCAGCCTGACAGAATTGTATAACATTATATTAAAGTTGTCTGAAGGTGATAGAATGATGGCAAGGGACAGGTCCATCACACCTGCTCTCTGAGAAGGACCAACACTGATGTCTCCAGATGGCAGGAAGGTTGTAGAGAGGTTAGAGGATGTTGTGGAGAAACTTGGGAGGGTTGTAGAGACATGTGGTCTGGAGGTGACAGTTGTCGGTTTAGGAGTGGGAGGAGCTGCGTGTAAAAATAAATAATACATTTTGCTTTTCTCTCGCTGGACGTACAGTGCCTTCAGAAAGTATTCAGACCCCTTGACTTTTTCCACATTTTGTTTCGTTACAGCCTTATTCTTGTAACGGCAGATTTCCTCCTCTTCGTCTGAAGAGGAGGTGTAGCAGGGATCGGACCAAAGCGCAGCGTGGTTAGTGTTCATCATGTTTAATAACGACAAAAAACATGAACACTACAAAATACAAAAAAAACAAATGTGAAAAACCGAAACAGTCCTATCTGGTGCATAGACACAAAGACAGAAGACAACCACCCACAAAACCCAACACAAAACAGGCTACCTAAATATGGTTCCCAATCAGAGACAATGACTAACACCTGCCTCTGATTGAGAACCATAACAGGCCAAACATAGAAACGGGAAAACTAGACACACAACATAGAATGCCCACTCAGCTCACGTCCTGACCAACACTAAAACAACGAAAACACAAAAGAACTATGGTCAGAACGTGACAATTCTTAAGAAAAATGTAATCCTCAGCAATCTACACACAATACCCCATAATGAGAAAGTGAAAACAGGTTCTTAGAAATGTTTGCAATTAATCTAAAAAATAAAATAAAGAAATTACATAAGTATTCAGACCCTTTGCTATGAGACTCTAAATTGAGCTCAGGTTTATCCTGTTTCCATTGATCGTCCTTGAGATGTTTCTTCAACTTGATTGGAGTCCAACTGTGGTAAATTCAATTGATTGGACATGATTTGGAAAGGCACACACCTGTCTATGTAAGGTCCCACAGTTGACAGTGCATGCCAGAGCAAAAACCAAGCCATGAGGTCGAAAGAATTGTCCGTAGAGCTCCGAGACAGGATTGTGTCGAGGCACATATCTGGGAAAGGGTACCAAAACATTTCTGCAGCATCGAAGGTTTGGAACCACCAAGACGCTTCCTAGAGCTGGCCGGCCGGCCAAGCTGAGCAATCGGGGGAAAAGGGCCTTGGTCAGGGAGGTCACTCTGACAGAGCTCCAGAGTTCCTCTGTGGCGATGGGAGAACCTTCCAGAAGGACAACCATCTCCACAGCACTCCACCAATCAGGCTTTTATGGTAGAGTGGCCAGACAGAAGCCACTCCTCAGTGAAAGGCACATGACAGCCTGCTTGGAGTTTGCCAAAAAGCACCTAAAAACTTGCAGACCATGAGAAACAAGATTATCTGGTCTGATGAAACTAAGATTGAACTCTTTGGCCTGAATGTCAAGTGTCACGTCTGGAGGAAACCTGGCACCATCCCTACGGTGAAGCACGGTGGTTACAGCATTATGCTGTGGGGATGTAAGCTAAGTACTGAGAGATCCTAGATGAAAACCTGCTCCAGAGCACTTAGGACCTCAGACTGTGTGAAGGTTTACCTTCCAACAGGACAATGACCCTAAGCACACAGCAAAGAACGCAGGAGTGGCTTTGAGACAAGTCTCTGAATGTCCTTGAGTGGCCCAGCAAGAGCCTGGATTGACCCGATCAAACATCTCTGGAGAGACCTGAAAATAGCTATGCAGCAACGTTCCCCATCCAACATGACAGAGCTTGAGAGAATATACAAAGAAGAATGGGAGAAACTCCCCAAATACAGGTGTGCCAAGCTTGTAGCGTCATACATAAGAAAACTCAATACTGCAATCGCTGTCAAAGGTGATTCAACAAAGTACTGAGTAAACGGTCTGAATACTTATGTAAATGTGATATTTCAGATTTTTTATTTGATAAATTAGCAAACATTCTAAAAACCTGTTTTTGCCTTGTCATTATGGGGTATTGTGTGTAGATAGATGAGGGGAAAAAACCAATTTAATACATTTTGAATAAGGCTGTAACGTAAACAAATGTGGAAAAGTCAATGGGTTTGAATAATTTTCAAAGGCACAGTAAGACATAAAGCCTAAAAACAAACAATGCGTTTTGAATTTAACAAGGCAAATGTGATTGTGTTCACTTACCATCTGTAACGGTTAGATGCACCTCTTGGTATGTGTCTAGGCCATATCTCCCCACTCCACACCAGTAGGTACCAGAGTCTGTCTTCATCAGGTTCTTGAAGGTCACATAGAAGACTCCATTTCCATTGTCTTCTATACTGTATCTATCTTGAGATACATTCTTGCTCCTCTTAGTTTCAACCAGAATGTCTCCACCAGAACATGTCCCCTTGCAGAAGTATTTGTTGTTGTTCCCTGCAAATGTGAACGAGCAGCCGAACATGACATGTCCTCCTTCCACTTTCTTCACATTCATGACATCTGACTCCACAACACACAGAGCTGTCAAACAGAAACACAGTACAGTCACAACTGATGACCTGTGAGATGTACTTTAACCCTGCTCAAATCTAACTTTAACCCTGCTCAAATCTAACTTTAACTCTGCTCAAATCTTGCTTTAACCCTGCTCAAATTTTAATTTAACCCAGCTCAAATTTGACTTTACCCTGCTCAAATCTTACTTTACCCATTACTATCTATCCCGTTACTATCTGAGCAGCTAACCATTCGCTGCAGCTGTACATAGTCCATCTGTAAACAGCCCACCCAATTTACCTACCTCATCCCCTTACTGTTTTTATTTATTTACTTTTCTGCTCTTTTGCACACCAAAAGAGTTCTCTTGTTCTCAACTAGCCTACCTGGTTAAATAAAGGTGAAATAAAAATAGAAATAAAAATAAATAAAAAATAAATACTACTACTCCGACTACACGGGCTCTGATGCTCGTCGGAGGTGGAAAAGGCTTGCAAGCCATTACAGACTACAAAGGCAAGCACAGACGAGATCTGCCCAGTAACACAAAGCTTACCAGACGAGCTAAACTACTTCTATGCTAGCTTCGAGGCAAATAATCAAATCAAATGTATTTATAAAGCCCTTCTTACATCAGCTGATATCTCAAAGTGCTGTACAGAAACCCAGCCTAAAACCCCATACAGCAAGCAATGCAGGTTTAGAAGCACGGTGGCTACAAAAAAACTCCCTAGAAAAGACAAAACCTAGGAAGAAACAAACGTGTCATGCCCGTCTGAAGAAGAGGACCAAAGCGCAGCGTGGTACGTGTTCATGATAATTTATTAAAACTGAACACTGGAACAAAATAACAAAGTGGAACAAAACGAAACAGTTCTGTCTGGTGCAGACACAAAACAGAAAACAACTACCCATGAAACACAGGTGGGAAAAGGCTGCCTAAGTATGATTCCCAATCAGTGACAACGATAGACAGCTGTCCCTGATTGAGAACCATACCCGGCCAAAACATAGAAACACAAAACCTAGAAATAAAAAACATAGAATGCCCACCCAAATCACACCCTGACCAAACCAAAATAGAGACATAAAAAGGCTCTCTCAGGTCAGGGCGTGACACCTAGAGAGGAACCAGGCTATGAGAGGTGGCCAGTCGTCTTCTGGCTGTGCCGGGTGGAGATTATAACAGAACATGGCCAAGATTTTCAAATGTTCATAGATGACCCGCATGGTAAAATAATAATAATCTGGAGCAGCAGCACGGCCAGGTGGACTGGGGACAGCAAGGAGTCATCAGGCCAGATAGTCCTGAGGCATGGTCCTAGGGCTCAGGTCCTGAGTGAGTGAGTGAGTGAGTGAGTGAGAGAAAGCAAGCCAGGGTAACTTCAATAACACTGAAACATGCATTAGAGCACCAGCTGTTCCGGAAGACAGTGTAATCTCGCTCTCCACAGCCTTTAAACAGGTCAACATTCACAAGGCATCAGGGCCAGACGGATTACCAGGACGTGTACTGCGAGCATGCGCTGACCAACTGGCAAGTGTCTTCACTGACATTTTCAACCTCTCCCTGTCCGAGTCTGCAAAACAAACATGTTTTAACCCATTCATGCGTGAGTTCCAAATATCTGTAACGGTCGCCCCAGTGTGAGTTTTTTTATGCACGTGATGTTAGAACGTTCTCTCCATTCCAGAATGTGATTGTTACGCAACGGTACTTTTATTTCACACTGCCCTCAAACCAAGGCACGCAGCCTGTTTTTATTTATCGGCTGTTTTAAACTTGTCAATTTCAAATTATTTTCTAACGTTTTTATTCAAATTATTTTTTTTATTTTTTTTATTTTGTAAGAACAGTTTGAATTGAGGTGTGTTCCGCCTCATTCATTCACATAAAAGTAGTAATTTCTACTTTTGCGGACATTTCTGACTCGGACAAAACACTTCCCAATTGTTGTGCAGTTCAAGTCTGCAGACATTTGCTCTTCTATAGTCCTGCACACACGTGTTCACATTTTCCATCTGTTGCCTGCATCACAGTCTTAGTTGTTTTCGTTACCAATAATAACTTTGGAAATGTGTGAGTTTCTATCAAAGTAAGTGCCTTATTACGTTATAATAGTCTCTGCATGTCGTGTTATGTTGTTTCTACTGTAGCATAATATTTTTGTGTATATTCCTTATAACCACGGACACGCGAGGTAACGGTACTCATTTCTTAACCTTTATGGTGTTATACTCAAAGCTTATGTAGCTAGCTAAATTCTTCTATTAGCTCTGGAAAACAATGCTAATTGCGTCAGAGAAGTATTAGCATGTTTTGTATTTTGAAGCTACCCTGGCCTTATGACTCCCAAGTGACGTAGCTGTCTAAGGCACAACGTCTCAGTACTAGAGACGTCACTACAGACACCCAGGTTCAAATCCAGTCTGGGTTTCTATCAAAGTAAGTGCCTTATTACGTTATAATAGTTTCTGTATGTCGTGTTATACCGTTTCTACTGTAGTTCACTGTATGTATGGAGCAAAATATACTTCTGTATATTCCTTATAACCGCAGACACGCGAGTTAACGTTACTCATTTCATAACCTTTATGGTGTTATATTCAATTGTGCTTATGTAGCTAGCTAAATT
Organism: Salvelinus namaycush; assembly: GCF_016432855.1. Taxonomy (NCBI): domain Eukaryota; kingdom Metazoa; phylum Chordata; class Actinopteri; order Salmoniformes; family Salmonidae; genus Salvelinus; species Salvelinus namaycush. The sequence goes on along the minus strand of NW_024057724.1, from coordinate 76,491 downwards.
ATTCTATTAGCTCTGTAAAACAATGCTAATTGCATCAGAGAAGTATTGGCTTGTTGTATTTTGAAGCTACCCTGGAAAAATTGAAAAATATCTTCTTATACCACTTGGTCGTTTTCTGAGTGCATTCCACAGGGCTGTTTATCATGTCCGCCTTACCCACTGCCCCCATTTTGAGGTTATAGTCAAGTACGCAGTCTGGTTTGATTTATCTCTTTCCAGTCAGGTGGTCCACCTTCCCTGTGGCTGACATGGTTGCTGTATGGACAGTGGAGAGGACATGGATGTCTCGTTTGTCATACCACTTTACTGCCAGCTGTTTACATTTCTTATTTTGTATAACGGGTTATTTAGGACGGCAGTAGCATTGTAGATGAAATGCAGTCATCGCAGCAGAACTAGGAAGTATTCTTGGGAAAAGAGGGTGGCAAAGAAGGGAGTTGCAAACATAGCATCTGTTCTCCAGTATTCTCTTAGGGAGTTCTTCTTTACTATCCCCATGAGAAGGACTGTCACCAGGAAGGTATACATTTCATTAATTGTGGTTGTCCCCCCCACTCCTGGCTCTCTCTTCTCCCGTAGATCCAAGGCGTAGTGATTGGTCTCTACTATGTCTCCCACCAGCTCCTCTGTCAGAAACAACTTGAAGCACTCTGCCTCAGATAGAAATGGCAAGAAGTGTTGCACTCCAGACTGGGACTCATCAAAGCAAACAGCAGGGCCGGGAGGGGTGAAATGGCTGACAGCCTTCCAGATACCACAGAACTCCTGTACTTCATCCACTGTCGGTCTGCCTCCATCACCACCAGCATCTTCAAAGGGAACTGGGACTTTGTCAGTGGACAAGGGGTCCTCAGATAGGTGTTGGAGGGCCAGTAGGAGGCACTCTTTCCTCTGGTCTAAAAAATATCCCAATGCCCCAGGGCAGTGACTGCCCTGTGTAGGGTGCCGTCTTTCGGATGGGACGTTAAACGGGTGTCCTGACTCTCTGAGGTCATTAAAGATCCCATGGCACTTATCGTAAGAGTAGGGGTGTTAACCCCGGTGTCCTGGCTAAATTCCCAATCTGGCCCTCAAACCATCATGGTCACCTAATAATCCCCAGTTTACAATTGGCTCATTCATCCCCCTCCTCTCCCCTGTAACTATTCCCCAGGTCGTTGCTGCAAATGAGAACGTGTTCTCAGTCAACTTACCTGGTAAAATAACGGTAAAATAAAAAAATAAAAAAATAAAAAAATTCAGGGTTCTCAATGGCTGGGGGGCAGCTCCTCACTGCCACTGTCAGAATCTGATTCCTGACTTTCAGACTCATTGTCAGAACTTTAAAAAATCTCCAGAATTTCTCCTTTTGAAAGACATTACGAATGCTACAGCTTAGCTTACTAGCTACATCCAGTTGTAGTTGGAAGTTTACATACATTTTAGCCATATATATTTACACTCAGTTTTTCACAATTCCTGACATTTAATCCTAGTAAAAATGCCCTGTCTTAGGTCAGTTAGGATCACCACAATATTTTAAGAATGTGAATTGTCAGAATAATAGTAGAGAGAATTACTTTTTTCAGCTTTTATTTCTTTCATCACATTCCCAGCTGGTCAGAAGTTTGCATACACTCAATTAGTATTTGGTAGAATTGCCTTTAAATTGTTTAACTTGGGTCAAATGTTTCAGGTAGCCTTCCACAAGCTTCCCACAATAAGTTGGGAGAATTTTGTCCCATTCCTCCTGACAGCTGGTGTAACTGAGTCAGGTTTGTAGGCCTCATTGCTCGCACAAGCTTTTTCAGTTCTGCCCACAAATTTTCTATGGGATTGAGGTCAGGGCTTTGTGATGGCCACTCCAATACCTTGACTTTGTTGTCCTTAAGCCATTTGGCCACAACTTTGGAAGTATGCTTGGGGTCATTGTCCATTTGGAAGACCCATTTGCGACCAAGCTTTAACTTCCTGACTGATGTTGCTTCAATATATCCACATAACGATGGTCATTATGGCCGAACAGTTATATTTTTGTTTCTTCAGACCAGAGGACATTTCTCCAAAAAGTATGATCTTTGTCCCCATGTGCAGTTGCAAACCGTACTCTGGCTTTTTTATGGCGGTTTTGGAGCGGTGGCTTCATCCTTGCTGAGCAGCCTTTCAAGTTATGTCGATATTAACTTCCTGACTGATGTCTTGAGATGTTGCTTCAATATATCCATCTTCAGAAGGTCCTCTGCTGTTGTTCTGGGATTGCTTTGCACGTTTCGCACCAAAGTACGTTCATCTCTAGGAGACAGAACGTATCTCCTTCCTGAGCGGCTACGTGGTCCCATGGTGTTTATACTTGTGTACTATTGCTTGTACAGCTGAACGTGGTACCTTCAGGCGTTTGGAAATTGCTCCCAAGGATGAACCAGACTTGTGTAGGTCTACAATTTTTTTCTGAGGTATTGGCTGATTTCTTTTGATTTTCCCATGATGTCAAGCAAAGAGGCACTGAGCTTGAAGGTAGGCCTTGAAATACATCCATAGGTACACCTCCAATTGACTCAAATTATGTCAATTAGCCTATCAGAAACTTCAAAAGCCATGACATAATTTTCTGGAATTTTCCAAGCTGTTTAAGGACACAGTCAATTTAGTGCATGTAAACTTCTGACCCACTGGAATTGTGATTATATGTGAAATAATCTGTCTGTGAACAATGACTTGTGTCATGCACAAAGTAGATGTTCTAACCGACTTGCCAAAACTTTAGTTTGTCAACAAGAAATTTGTGGAGTGGTTGAAAAATGAGTTTTAATGACTCCAACCTAAGTGTACGTAAACTTCCGACTTCAACTGTACATAAACAACACCGATTTTTTTTTTATTGGAGAAAAATCAGTATACTATGGTAAACCGTGGGGTGTTGGGTGGAGCGTGCAGAGATTGACACAGAGACAGGGAGGCTTCAGTCCGTAAAAACAACTTTACTAAGACAGAAAATAAATATATCAAGAAATAACTTTTGCTCGGTCTTTCTTCTCTTTCTTAACTGGTGTCCGTCTCTCTCCCGCGGTGTGCCATCGTGCTCCTTTTATTTAGCCTCCACGGCTGGTTGGCACTTTCCTCTAATTACCTCCACTTAGCTGTCCATGTCGGGGTGCCCAGCTCCCGTATTCCCAGCAGAGGGAGCCAACGTCGCCTCACGTACCTCCCCTCTATTACCATCCCCCGGGGTAGACCTCCTGGGATACCACACCCCCCCCCCCCCCTTAGCCCTGACTAGGAGGGAGGCATGCTCAGGGCTAGGTTTGCATCCCTCCTGGATAGGGCATCCGCATTGCTGTGCTGGGCCCCCGACCTGTGGATGACAGAGAAAGACAATCGCTGTAAGGACAGGAACCAGTGGGTGACACGGTCATTTGTGTCCTTGCCTCGTGCCATCCACACGAGGTGGGCATGGTCAGTAATCAGGGTGAACTTCCTCCCGAGGAGGTAATACTTGAGGGTGTCGAGGGCCCACTTCACGGCGAGGCACTCCTTCTCGACAATTGAGTATTTCTTCTCCCTCAGGAGGAGCTTCCTGCTGACATATATGGGGTGCTCCTCGCCTTCCTGCTCTTGGGACAAAACGGCCCCTACCCCGGTGTCAGACGCGTCTGTCTGGACCAGGAGGTTTTTTGAGAAGTCCGGGGTGACGAGTACCGGGTGCCAACATAGCGCATCCTTCAGGGCCTGGAACATCGCCTCTGTGTCCTCCGTCCATCGCACCGTCTGGGGTAGTCGTGCCTTTGTTAAATCTGTGAGGGGAGAAGCTATTGCGGCAAAGTAAGGTACACATCTACTGTAGTAGCCTGCTAACCCCAGGAATTAATTTACCTGCATCTTGGTTCAGGGGACCGGCCATCCCCTAATGGCAGTGATTTTTTACTCTTGGGGTTTCACATTTCCCCTCCCGATCTGATATCCCAGGTAGCCCAGCTTGCACTTGTGGGGGTTCACGGTCAGACCTGCATCCCTTAGCGCATCGACCACGGCCTGTAACTTACACAGATGTGACTCCCAATTATCACTGTGCACAATTATTGTCATCCAGATAAGCCGCTGCATTCTCACTGTGAGGCCGCAGGACTCGGTCAATGAGACGCTGAAATGTCGCTGGTGCCCCGTGGTGCCCGAAAGGCAGAGCCCGGTAGTGGTATAGCCCCCCCGGGGTGGAGAAAGCAGTCCCCAAGCGGTCGATCAGTTCGTCCACCCGGGGCATGAGGTAGGCATCAAACTTACTGAGCTCGTTCAGGCCCCGGAAGTCATTACAGAAGCGGACGGTTCCAGTACCCCGATTTCTAACATTGTCGTCACTTCCCGCTGGACCGCCACCCTCCGGGCTTCTGGTATCCGGTATGGCTGTTTACTCACTTTTTCACCCGGAAGGGTGTGGATCTGATGTTCCACGAGGTCCGTGCGCCCCGGCACCTCGAAGAACGCGACCGTATTCTGCTTGACCAACTCTCTGAGCTCCTGTTGTTGGGTTGGGCTGAGATCTTCCCCCATTGCCACTTCGCCGGAGGGCGGCCCTGCTGTGGCCAGGTCCACGTTACGCACAGTGCCTCGCGTGTGTGCCATTTCTTCAGGAAATTCACATGGTAAAGCTGGAGGGGTTTTCTCTGCCCCGGTTGGCGACCTTATAGTTGACGTTGCCTACCCGCTCAACGATGTCGTAGGGCCCATGCCACATAGCCAGGAATTTACTCTCCGTGGTAGGGATCAGCACCAAGACCTTCTCACTGGGTTGGATCTCTTGTGGTTGGGCCCCCCGGTTGTAGACACGCTCCTGGGCACGTTGCGCCTGGGCCATGTGCTCTCTCACCACTGGCCAAATCGCCGTCATCCTCTCCCTCATCTCCTCCACATGTTCTACTACACTTAGAACGGGAGTCAGCTGCTCTTCCCAGACCTTCTTGGCTATGTCCAGCAGCCCGCGGGGCCGACGGCCATACAGGAGCTCAATGGGGGAGAACCCCATGGATGCTTGGGGTACCTCGCGCACTGAAAACATCAGATGGGGCAGCAGCTGGTCCCAGTTCCTCCCGTCTCTCTCGATGACCTTCTTCAGCATCTGTTTCAGGGTCTTATTGAAGCGTTCCACCAGAACACCCAGGACCTGCTGAGAGGGGCCCGAGCGGAGAGAGGGGACGCAGCGAGGGGGGCAACCAACAGGAGGGGGCGAGGGGGGCAACCAACACAAAGAGAGGCGAGGAGCTGAAGGGGACTACGGCAGTAGTCCTCCACGGCTCGCTTGACTCCGGGCCAGTGGAACCGGTTCCCGATCCGCTCCCTGGTTTTCTTCATCCCCAGGTGTGCCCCAAGCAGGTGGGTGTGGGCAAGCTGCAACACAGTACAAGCTGCAACACACATACTGGCTGGGTTTGAGTAACAAGTCTTTTGTCTCCCCATTATGCTTTCCTACCTGATACAATAAATGATGCTTGCTTGCGAAGTGGGGGTAGCGCCAATCACTTACCCCAGGTAACAGTACGCCATCCACCGCAATCATCTGGCCCCTAGCGTTCTGGAGATTTGGGTCTTCTAATTGGGCCGTCCCAAACTGACCCGTGAGGATTCCCGTGTCGGGAGGTCCGTCTAGGGCCTCCACCTCCATAAAGGGGAGCCTGAGTTCTTCCTCGCACTGTGGCTCGCTTGCCGGAGCGGGGTTGTCTCCCTCCTCCGGGTCTGACTCGGGCCCAGTGGACACCTCTTGTGGTGGGGGTTGAGTTGCACAGGCCACCGTATTTTTTCCTTTTCTTCCCACCTCCCGTGCTCGCCTCCCCAGGTCCCTCCTCCACAGTGCCTGGAAGAGAGGGCAGTCTCGAACGAGGAGAATGGACATGGGCAGGTTAGGAGCAGCTCCCACGTGCATCTGGCACTCCCCCTTTGGGGTGGTTATCCTCACGGGCACCGTTGGGTACCTATTCGTGTCCCCGTGTACACAGCACACTGTCACCTCCTCGTCCCCCGGTTCCTCCTTCCCCTCTCGTGTGAGACACTGCGGGTGGGCCAGGGTCACCATGCTACCGGAGTCCAGCAGAGCGCTGGTGTCGATGCCATCGATTCATACCGGAACCATCGGAGGGGCAGTCTCGGTGTGTGCCCAACAGGAGGTGACGTAACTCGCCATCCGGGTTATCCCAGAGCTGGGGAATGCGGAGGGCATGGCCTCCTCCCGGCCGGGACAGTTCCACACGAGGTGCCCCGGCTCACCGTACTCATAGCAGCATCTCTGATCGGGGTCCAGCAGCCGCCGGCGTCATCGGTTTGGGTCACCCTCCCGCTTCACAGCCTCGGCTGGTTCCGTCCAGGCCCCCTTCAGCTCCTCGCCTCTCTTTGTGTTGGTTGCCCCCCTCGCCGCGTCTCCTCTCTCCGCTCGGGCCCCTCTCAGCAGGTCCTGGGTGTTCTGGTGAATTTCCACCGCTGTCAGCAATTCCTCCAGGCTCTGGGGGTTCTGCATGCTCACCGTCTTCTTCATCTCGTAGGGCAGGAGCTGAAGGTATTTATCCAGGATGAGTTTGTCGAGCATCGGGAGGGACGGTACTTCTGTCAGTAGCCAGCCTTTGGTCAGCCGCACCAGGTTGCTCATCTGTGCACGGGGGGACATGGTGGGGTCAAAGGCCCAGTCGTGGACCAGTTGTGCACGGCATGCGTGATTGAACCCATAATGGCTTAGTATCTCCCATTTGAGTCCTTCATAATTCGCGGCCTGGTCAGTGTTCAAATCAAAGTAGGCCTTCCCAAAGGGGTAGGGTGCCAACAGGCTGGCCCACTGGGGCTTGGGCCATCCTTCCCGCTGTGCGGTCCTCTCGAAGGTCCACAGAAACGACTCCACGTCATCTTCCTCCCTTAACTGAACCAAGAACTGATTCGGGCCAGACTCCTGAGCCCTCCCAACCTTCAACTGGGCTACCTCCGCTACCAGTCTGCGGTTTTGTTGGTGCTGCTCCTCCAGTGCTTGCTGCTGGAGAGCCTGTTGCTTCTGCTGGCTGAGGATGAACTGAGCCACCAGCTCCTCCATGGTAATCTCTGCACACTCGACCCCACGGCACCCAAATCTATTGAGTTGCCCACGTTCTCCACCATATGTGATAAACAGTGGGGTGTTGGGTGGAGCGTGCAGAGATTGACACAGAGACAGGGAGGCTTCAGTCCGTAAAAACAACTTTACTAAGACAGAAAATAAATATATCAAGAAATAACTTTTGCTCGATCTTCCTTCTCTTTCTTAACTGGTGTCCGTCTCTCTCCCACGGTGTGCCATCGTGCTCCTTTTATTTAGCCTCCACGGCTGGTTGGCACTTTCCTCTAATTACCTCCACTTAGCTGTCCATGTCGGGGTGCCCAGCTCCCGTATTACCAGCAGAGGCAGCCAACGTCGCCTCACGTACCTCCCCTCTATTACCATCCCCGGGGTAGATCTCCTGGGATACCACAATACATACAAGAAGTATACAAACAGACAAATGACAGATTATACAAAGACCTTAAAAGATGCACACATATCGACTGTTTTAACAGCTTTCTTATTCGAAGACTGTATAACAGTCTTAATGTACTGCTGGAATTCCTTCTAGAAAACACAGAAGAGTGTTTTTTTATTAGTGAATTTACATTTATGAATATGACATTTTTCCATTAGCACAATTAGATTTATAAGGTAAAATTTTTCTTTGTCTTTATTATGGTTAAGGAAACCGAGCAGCACATTCTCCCATAGAAAAAAAACAAGTCATCAAGAATATTAACAATTATAAAACTGAATATCTTTCCATAATTGTTTTACATGTAGACAATGCCAAAATAAATGTGAAACTGTTTCTGGATGCTCAACACAAAAAGTACAATTAATGTTAATGTCTTTTTTGAGTTGCTTCAGGTAATGATTCGCAGGGTAATACTTATGGATCATTCTGAAAGTGACCTCTCTGACCTTGTTAACAAGCAAGTGTTTGTGTGGTAATAACCAGACTTTTTTCCAACAGATATTAGTGACCAATGTATTCCAGTAACTTGTGACATAAGGAATGGATACAATATCCCTTTGAAATAAAGCACGTATAGACCTATTGTTCGGAGGGAGCAAGGAGAAACGTATTTTCCCTATTGGAGAGTCAACTGGATTAAGCCGAGGGTAGGTCAAGAAGGTGAGGTCTGGCTACACCTCTAAACAACATGAGTGTTCCAGATGGAGTAGCATCAAAGACTATGGTGAACTCTCTAGGTGTTACAGGGATATTGTAAAGAGATAAAAATCCTCATAATTGAGTAACAATCCATCTGCATTAAGAAGTTGACTCACCAGTAGGATATGATTATTGAACCAGTTCTTTAAAAAATACAGACTGGTTTCTATACAAAATGTCCTTATTGTTCCAAAGTGAAATACCTATGAGGGGAAAAAATATGTTTATATATTAACGACCGCGCTAAGAATACTTGTCTGTGAAAAGCAGATCATTTTGCAGGAATCTTATTAATGTTATAGTTACAAAGTAACATGAAATTGAGGCCACCAAAACGGGAGAAGATATGATGGAAGAAATTCCAAATTGAAGTAGGATTCTTCAAAAAATGTTTAGCCCAATTTATCTTAAAGGTATTATTCAAAGTAGGAAAATCTAAAAAATGGAGACCACCATATTCATATGAATGTGTACGATTTTTCCAGGTGAAGTTGAAAAGCACCTGGTCAACTGCTTTACCTATTTTGTTGTCAAGATGTAGGGACTGGGCTGCATAAGTAAGTCTGGAGATACCTTCAGCTTTAGAAAGCAATACTTGACCTTTCAAGGATAAATCCTTCTGCAACCAATGGTTCAACTTCTTGTTGTTTTTTTTCAATAATAGGTATAACATTTAATGAGCATCTTTCCTGTTGATCCTTAGATATGGTAATCCCAAGGTATGTTACTTTTTCCTTGACTGGAATGTTGCATATAGAGGGTATCACACAGTCTTTAACAGCAAACAATTCACACTTATTAAGGTTTAGGCAAAGACCAGATGCTTTGGAAAATATATCGACTGCTCTAGAAATCTGTTCAGCATCTTTCAAAAAGAGGGTTGTGTCATCTGCAAGTTGATTTATGATAATATCTCTGTCCGCAATAGAGATCCCTTTAACAACAACACTGAATGGCTCAGAGTGGAAGTGAGAGGTTACGTGATTGACTGCCTGCACGCGCCATTTGTATCAATAAATCACTATCAGAAAATGTTTTGTGTGGTAATTATTGATATATTTTGTTTTATTCACATGTTTTTCAAGTATCGGTGGTAGAAATGGTCTTATTATGTGTGTAAAATAATTGTTTGAAGGTTGTACTGATTATGACGAGCTAAGCTAATTCCAACAATATGTGGAGCCATGTTTGTTGATTTACAATGCATTCTGGGTTTCACGTAATCGTCTGTCAGACCAAAGATGCTATAACAAAATTGGGTGAGTAAGGGTTCACTATTCTTTTGAGAAGTTCAGGAAGGGAATGGTGGGATGTGAACGATGGTAGACGACACACCCCTTCACCATGCACACTATAAACAGACCAAACTCATCTTGTCTTCTCTTATTATCTTTGGTTACTGTGACGAAAAAAAGCATGGCGGCGCGCTGAAACGAATCATCGTCGGATTACTTTCGATTTCTAGAAAGTGTTTTATCCAATTATTTCGATCAATGGTGAGCTCACCCGTGATGTGATTAATTATAAATAGTAATTGCTATTAGCTAATTTATATTGTAGTTTTTGTCAGCCGAGAGTTATAAAATATGACCGCTTGTGTTGCGTCAATCTTTCCTCAGTTAGCGCTAGGACAAATGTAGCCTACATTTTTCCGGTTTGGATGATTGTATTATGCTATAGACCTGGCCTTGTGCCAGAACAACAACCTCTCCCTCAACGTGATCAAGAAAAATTTGATGATTGGAGACTACAGGAAAAAGAGAACCGAGCACGACCCCATTCTTATCGACGGGGCTGTATTGGAGCAGGTTGAGAGCTTCAAGTTCCTTGATGTCCACATCACCAACACACTAACATGGTCCAAACACACCAAGACAGTCGTGAAGAGGGCACGATAAAAACCTATTCCCCCTCAGGAGACTGAAAATATTTGTCATGGGTCCTCAGATCCTCAAAAGGTTCTACAGCTGCACCATCGAGAGCATCCTGACTGGTTGCTTCACTGCCTGGTATGGCAACTGTAGTGCGAACGACCCAGTACATCACTGGGGCCAAGCTTCCTGCCATCCAGGACCTCTATACCAGGCGGTGTCAGAGGAAGGCCCTAAAAATTGTCAAAGACTCCAGCCACCCTAGTCATAGACTGTTCTCTCTGCTACAGCACGGCAAGCGGTACCGGAGCGCCAAGTCTAGGTCCAAGAGGCTTCTAAACAGCTTCTACCCCCCAAGCCATAAGACCCCTGAATATCTAATCAAATGGCTACCCAGACTATTTTCATTGCCCCCCCCCCCCCCCCCCTTTACACCAATGCTACTCTCTGTTGTTATCATCTATGCATAGTCACATTAATAACTAGCTACATGTATATATTATCTGAATTACCTCAACTAACCGGTGCCCTCGAACATTGACTCTGTACCGGTGCCCCCCTGTATATAGTCTCGCTATTTTTTATTTTACTGCTGCTCTTTAATTACTTGTTACTTTTATTTCTTATTCATATTTTTTTTAAACTGCATTGTTGGTTTAGGGCTTGTAAGCATTTCACTGTAAGGTCTGAACCTGTTGTGTTCGGTGCATGTGACTAATATGATTTGAGATGAGTTCACGGGTCACTACGGAGGAGTTTTTGTTTCTGCCGTCTCCTCTCAGCATTAACAACTGGGAAATCGGACTTGGGAATTTGGAAATCTCTGACATCCGACTTCAGTGCATTCAAGAAAACTGGTAACTCTGAAAAAATCTGTCTCTGACTGGGAAAGATTGTTTTGAATGGTCATCCTACTGGGAATTCCATCTCGGGAACTCTGGCCTCTTTCTGGAGCTCTGACTTTCTGACCTGAAGATCACTGATGTCATGATTTAACCTCGTATTTTTCTGAGTTCCCAGTTGTCTTGAAGTACCATTAAAAGTCATGGTGTGCTTCGCCATCCCATATTGGTGTGAAGCTGGATTCAATGCTCTCGTCTACATTAAAACTAAATATCGATCCCGGGTAGATGTGACCACAGAGATGAGGTGTGCACTGTCGAACACTGTCCCTGACTCAGACTCGACATGCATCATGAACACCCATCTCATTAGTGGTGGTGAGATAAGTGACATTATGTCAGACTAATTTGACTGTCATAGGCCCACATTAAAAGTATGTGATGGTGAGTAACAGTAATAAAATATTGGATGTTAATTACATAATTTTTCACATAGTTGCAAAAATTCTAAGATATCAAAATGGGGTTGTGGGCCTAAAGATTTTGGGAACTCCTGCCCTGACCCCTAGCCTAGCTAACATTGGCCACCTAGCTATCGTTAGCGTCAGCCACCTAGCTAAGGATAGCTACAACAAATTAGAATTTGTGTCATACATTAAGCAAATATGTTAACATATTGTACAAATTGCCATTCGTAACGAATCATACAAAATAGATGATGGACATCCACAAACGAATACATAGGAAACGTAACTTATACTAATTGTAGTGTCCTGGATTAATATTTACTATGTTACGTATCCCCCGAGTCCAGGTTGCAAAACCAGCTTCTATTACCAGGTAATCAGACTGTTGAACAGACATCACTAGCCGTCTACCATGTGATGCACACTCACTCACACAATATCACTCACAGCCAACGCTGCTGTCCCAATGTTATAGAGACATTGAACCACTGGTCACTTCCTGTTTCACACTGTGTATTTAAATTCCTTATCCCCGACATAGCTTATTCTAATATTTCGGCTATTGTACATTGTATTTAGTTACACTGTTTATACACACCACATATGTATTTATGTACTGGATTCTTGACATAGCTCACTCTAGTTTATCTACTGCTGTACATATCATTCCTAGTTTATCTACTGCTGTACATATCATTCCTAGTTTATCTACTGCTGTACATATCATTCCTAGTTTATCTACTGCTGTACATATCATTCCTAGTATATCTACTGGTGTACATATCATTCCTAGTTTATCTACTGCTGTACATATCATTCCTAGTATATCTACTGCTGTACATATCATTCTTAGTTTGTCTACTGCTGTACATATCATTCCTAGTTTATCTACTGCTGTACATATCATTCCTAGTTTATCTACTGCTGTACATATCATTCCTAGTTTATCTACTGCTGTACATATCATTCCTAGTATATCTACTGCTGTACATATCATTCTTAGTTTGTCTTGTGTAAATTCCCCTGGTGGACGTATGTATCGGTTGCATTTCGATACTACCACAGTGCTATTTGGGTTGTTCATTGCATTCATCCCATCATTCTTGATTTCCTGTATTTAAAAACATTTTATTTACATTTCAATTGTTTGACATTTGACTGAATTGTTAGTAGCATTTTGCTGCACCGCTATTAACACCTGCTAAACAGTGTACGGGACCAGTAAACTTTCATTTGATATTGATCTTACTTTAACCATATGTTTATTTCCTTGTGTACTACATACGTAAATGATATTCTAGACAGTACTATAGAAACTGATACACACAGAGAGAGAGACAGACAGACAGACAGACAGACAGACAGACAGACAGACAGACAGACAGACAGACAGACAGACAGACAGACAGACAGACAGACAGACAGACAGACAGACAGACAGACAGACAGAACTCACCTGAGAGGAGACAGCAGGAGACAACATGGAGTATCTTCATTCTGGACAGTTACTCCTCAGTTACTATACTGTTAAAGTTACTTTACTACCTCAGGTACTATACTGTTAAAGTTACTTTACTATCACAGTTACTATACTGTTGAAGTTACTTTACTACCACAGTTACTATACTATTAAAGTTACTTTACTATCACAGGTAATATATTGTTAAAGTTACTTTACTAACACAGTTACCTTACTACCACCTGGTGCATCAACAAGCCCAGGTCCACAACAGCTTCTCTGTCAGCTACTCTCAGTCCTACTAATCCATCACCAGTCAGACAGTGTTCGACAGCAGGGGGATTCTGAAGTGTTCTTTCTTCCTCTGTAGAAAGCTCCTCCCTCCTCTGACACCACACACCGCTCTCTCTCTTAATTCAATTCAATCTCTCAATTTAAATTTAAGGGGCTTTATTGGCATGCAAACATATGGTAACCTTGCCAAAGTAAGTGAAATAGATAATAAACAATAGTGAAATAATTTTTTTTTTTACAGTAAACATTAGCTATCTCTCCATGTCAGATGGTGGTGGTGGGAGGTTTGGGCATATATGTGCTGCAGAGTGAAACTGGTTCAAACCGGCCGGAGGTTAGACTTCTAAACCACGAGAACTCAGCTAGCTGTGGTGACTAAGTGTTAAAACTGTCAACTTCTCTCTTGTAAAGTTACCATGTTTGTTTCAGCAGAGGAGGAACACATTGTTGAGATGATGACATTATGGTTAAAGTATACATCAATATATTTTATAACCTTTTTTCTGACATTTACTTGATTCACGTTTACAGTCATTGACAAAAATGCTGCAGAATGGATTTTGATAGGTACACATGTTACAAACACTAACACTTAACCAACACTATCCTGTCTCTGTGTGAGTTTGATGATGTCATACTATTAGTTTGTGTGTGTTATGTTGAGGGTTTGGTAGGTGGAGTCTTGGGTCTGTTATGTTGAGGGTTTGGTAGGTGGAGTCTTGGGTTGTTGTGTTGAGGGTTTGGTAGGTGGAGTCTTGGGTTGTTGTGTTGAGGGTTTGGTAGGAGGAGTCTTGGGTTGTTGTGTTGAGGGTTTGGTAGGTGGAGTCTTGGGTTGTTGTATTGAGGGTTTGGTAGGTGGAGTCTTGGGTTGTTGTGTTGAGGGTTTGGTAGGTGGAGTCTTGGGTTGTTGTATTGAGGGTTTGGTAGGTGGAGTCTTGGGTTGTTATGTTGAGGGTTTGGTAGGTGGAGTCTTGGGTTGTTGTGTTGAGGGTTTGGTAGGTGGAGTCTTGGGTTGTTATGTTGAGGGTTTGGTAGGTGGAGTCTTGGGTTATTGTGTTGAGGGTTTGGTAGGTGGAGTCTTGGGTTGTTGTGTTGAGGGTTTGGTAGGTGGAGTCTTGGGTTGTTGTGTTGAGGGTTTGGTAGGTGGAGTCTTGGGTTGTTGTGTTGAGGGTTTGGTAGGTGGAGTCTTGGGTTGTTGTGTTGAGGGTTTGGTAGGTGGAGTCTTGGGTTGTTGTGTTGAGGGTTTGGTAGGTGGAGTCTTGAGTTGTTGTGTCTGGATTGGTGACTGGCCCTGTGGAACACACAACATATAAATCATGCGTGTGTGCACATGTAGTGGTGCCTGGAGCTGTGGGTATACTCTAATTTTGCCCAACATATCTCAACGGCCCGCCCGATGAAGGAAAGCGTGAATGGCCCTGTGTGAAAAATTCTATGAGAAACAGTGACATGTACTCTGAATGACCTAAAATGATACATCTTCCACATTCAGGCAAACCCAGTCTGTACTGTGCTGGCCTGAATATATTCTTCATCTAACATTTCTAGCATGAGAATCCAGGCCAACTCATCTGGACTTGGCTTGGCTCAGTGACAGCTTAGTTCTGCACTGTGTAAACCTTCATTGTGTTCTTGTGTTCTGAGTTCCTACAGTACCTCTCTTCCCACTACAGAGCCAAGCTGGACTGGGCTGGCCTGGTTAGTCATTCAACTGAAGCCTGGAACTGAACTGGCAGTGAAAATGTGAAAATAATCACTCAAATCCAGCAGTGTTAAAATGGGTTTAGTTACAGTACTGGTACTGCATAATATACTGTAGTCTAATAAACTGTACTCTACCCCTTGTATTAGTGTTAAAAGGGGTTTAGTGACAGTACTGGTACTGTAGTCTAATAAACTGTACTCTACCCCTTGTATTAGGGTGAAAAGGGGTTTAGTGACAGTACTGGTACTGCATAATATACTGTAGTCTAATACACTGTACTCTACCCCTTGTATTAGTGTTAAAAGGGGTTTAGTGACAGTACTGGTACTGCATAATATACTGTAGTCTAATAAACTGTACTCTACCCCTTCTATAAAACAAAACAAAAATAGATCATTCTGGATAGCTAGTTGGATAATGCACAGAGATGTTGATGTGAGTCGACCAATAAATAGGTCACTGACAGCCTGTGTAATTGTTGGAAAGACAACAAATGATGAAGCACCAGAGACTTTTTGATTTCAATAAAGCTGTTGTTAAAACATTGAATTGTAACACTGCTAAAGTTGTCTATCAACTGTGAAAATCATGTTCAACAGGACAAATTACAACTGAAGAATCTGATCATCAATCCAGGCTGTATCACAACCGGCCGTGATTGGGAGTCTCATAAGGCGGCGCAAAATTGGCCCAACGTTGTCCGGGTTTTGCCGGTGTAGGCCGTCATTGTAAATAAGAATTTGTTCTTAAAATTAACTGACTTGCAGGTTAAATAAAGGTAAAATAAAAAAATGATACAAATCTATGGATTAGAGAAAAATCCACTTGTTTTAAACACAGCAGCTGCATATCATCAGGTATGCACTTTTTTAAATTTGGGGAAACATTATTTTCCAATATTTTATTTGTTAATCCATTATATTGTTATTAGGCCTAAAAAATAGATTTGTGTCGACTGTGATTAGGCCATGGGAAAATAAGTGTCTGATAGGCTAAACTAACTTACAAACTAGTCTACGCAAGCTGCCATTGTGTAATTATGGTGTTTCTGTGATTGAATTCAAAGGTACTGGAATAAGGCATTTTGTTGTGTTTCTATTTAAGTAATTTTTTATTTAATTTATACAGCTTGATTGTGCAATTTATTGTCTGTTGTTTAATACAGCGAGGTGTTGTTGAAATGCGGAGTGCTCCTGCTACCTATAGCGTTTCACAAATGCTTCACAAGGCTGTAGCCTTGAAGTAATAATAGCTTAATATAGTCTAATAATTCATTTTCATTACTTCTTAAGCTACGTGGCTGGTTTGTTCCTGAATGATTTAGAATTACGTCACACCCTGATCTGTTTCACCTGTCTTTGTGCT
The DNA here is from genome assembly GCF_016432855.1 of Salvelinus namaycush. Classification (NCBI taxonomy): domain Eukaryota; kingdom Metazoa; phylum Chordata; class Actinopteri; order Salmoniformes; family Salmonidae; genus Salvelinus; species Salvelinus namaycush. The sequence goes on along the minus strand of NW_024057724.1, from coordinate 60,287 downwards.
TGTCTCCACCCCCCACCAGGTGTCTCCCATCTCCCCTCATTATCCCTTGTGTATTTATACCTGTGTTCTCTGTTTGTCTGTTGCCAGTTTGTTTTGTTTGTCAAGCTTACCAGCATTTTTCCTCTTCTCCTGTCATTTCTATAGTCCCTGTTTTCTAGTTTTCCCTGTTTTGACCATTCTGCCTGCCCTGACCCTGAGACTGCCTGCCGTTCTGTACCTTTTTGACTCTGATCTGGATTACTGACCTCTGCCTGCCCTTGACCTGTCGTTTGCCTGCCCCCTGTTTCTAGTAATAAACTTGTGTTACTTTTTACTCCCTAAAATGTGATAGTATGAACTGGCAGCAGACTCAGACCAGCTTCACAACGCTGTCTCCCTGCAAGGAGCCACCATTGGACGACACGAGGAGTTACTGCAATGGAGGGACTCCATACCCTGGTAGAACGCCATGACCAGACATTCAAGACTTTCATGGAGCAATTCTGCGGATTCCCCACTGGGCAGCGCTGGAGATTCCGGAACCTGCTGGGCTTTTCTCTCCCAGTGCTACCTCATTTTTGAGCTGCATTCTTCTTTGTTCCCCTCGGACCGCTCCAGGATAGCATATATCATAACGCTGATGTCCGGGAGGGCACCCGCCTGGGCCATGGCGGTGTGTGAGCAACAGTCCGCCGTCTGCTTCAGTCTAGAGGAGTTCAGGCACCCCTCCACCCCGGGGACGACTGTACTCTCTGTCGGGTCCGGAGACCAAGGCTATGGAGACCTACATTGAGGACGCCCTAGCTGCAGGGTTGATCCGCCCATCTGCCTCCCCCGCCGGTGCCCGTGCATCGACTACCGTGGCCTCAACGACATCATGGTGAAGAACCGCTACCCGCTAACACTCATCTCCTCGGCCTTCAAGCTGCTCCAGGGGGCCACTGTGTTCTCCAGGCTGGACCTACGGAACGCCTTCCACCTGGTGCGGATACGGGAAGATAACCGGATGTTTGTGCCTGACGCTGCCCACTCCTCCAGACTTGCCTGCCTCCCGTGCTCCTGTCCGACCCTGGCCTGTGTGCGACAATGCTTTTGGTGGCCTACCATGGTCCCGGACGTTTCCGCGTTCTTCACCGCCTGCATGGTTTGTGCGTAGAACAAGACCCCTTGGCAAGCTCCAGCTGGTCTTCTTCAACCACTGCATGTCCCTCACCGTCCCTGGTCTCACAGATCCCCGGACTTCGTCATCGGTCTTCCCACATCTAATGGCAACACCGCTATCCTGATAGTAGTGGACCGGTTTTCTAAAGCCGCTCACTTCATTCCTCTCCTCAAGCTACCCTCTCCTTAAGAGACGGCCCAGCTCATAGTGCAGCACGTCTTCCTGATCCATGGACTCCCGGGGAACATGGTCTACTACCGGGGTCCTCTGTTCTCGTCCCTGGAAGGCATTCTGCACGCTCATTGGGTTGTCGGCCAGCATGTTCTCCAGGTTCCACCCCAAGTCCAACGGTCAGTCAGATTGAGCCAACCAAGACTTGAAAACGACTATTTGCTGCCTGGTCTCCGCCTACCCCAACACCTGGAGCCAGCAACTAGTGTGGGTCGAATACGCTCGCAACACCCTTCCTTGCTTTGCCACAGGTCTCTCACCCTTTGACTGTTCCCTGGGCTATCAGCCCCTGCTCTTCCCTGAGTAAGAGGAAGAGGTCGGCATACCTTCGTTCCAGATGTTTGTTCGCCGCTGTTGTCGTACCTGGAAGAGAGCCCGGTTGGCCTTTCTCAAGACCAACTCCAGGTATCGACCACAAGCGGACTGCCACCAGACCCTGGCTCCTCTGTATCGTCTCGGGCAGAAGGTATGGCTGTCCCGCAAACTTTCCCCCCGGTTTATCGGCCCTTTCCCCTTCTCAAAGGTCATTAGCCCCTCTGCTATTCATCTTCTGTTGCCCCGTACCAACCTTTGTCTCCTGTTTCAGATATACTCCACTACACTACTTTGATACGTATCAGTGGGGATTAAGACGTAAGTATACCTCCACTACACTACTTTGATACGTATCAGTGGGGATTAATAAGTCATTATACACACAAGAAAAGTGTGCATACAGTGTGTACGTGTGTACACCCTCAACCACATCACTGTGTTTGTCTGCATACCTGTACATACTTACATACACTACCGTTCAAAAGGTCTCTTCTCCTAGTAATATCAGAGACGGCATAACTCTTCTCCCAGTAATACCAGAGACAGTATAACTCTTCTCCCAGTAATACCAGAGACAGTATAACTCTTCTCCCAGTAATACCAGAGACAGTATAACTCTTCTCCCAGTAATACCAGAGACAGTATAACTCTTCTCCCAGTAATACCAGAGACAGTATAACTCTTCTCCCAGTAATACCAGAGACAGTATAACTCTTCTCCTAGTAATAGCAGAGACAGTATACCTCTTCTCCCAGTAATAGCAGAGACAGTATAACTCTTCTCCTAGTAATACCAGAGACAGTATACCTCTTCTCCCAGTAATGCCAGAGACAGTATACCTCTTCTCCCAGTAATACCAGAGACAGTATACCTCATCTCCCAGTAATACCAGAGACAGTATACCTCTTCTCCCAATAATACCAGAGACAGTATAACTCTTCTCCCAGTAATACCAGTAGTAGTCTCAGTCAGAGATATGATAACTCTTCTCCCAGTAATACCAGTAGAAGTCTCAGTCAGAGACAGTATAACTCTTCTCCCAGTAATACCAGTAGTAGTCTCAGTCAGATATATGATAACTCTTCTCCCAGTAATACCAGTAGTAGTCTCAGTCAGAGATATGATAACTCTTCTCCCAGTAATACCAGTAGAAGTCTCAGTCAGAGACAGTATAACTCTTCTCCCAGTAATACCAGTAGTAGTCTCAGTCAGATATATGATAACTCTTCTCCCAGTAATACCAGTAGAAGTCTCAGTCAGAGATATGATAACTCTTCTCCCAGTAATACCAGTAGTAGTCTCAGTCAGAGATATGATAACTCTTCTCCCAGTAATACCAGTAGAAGTCTCAGTCAGAGACATGATAACTCTTCTCCCAGTAATACCAGTAGTAGTCTCAGTCAGAGACAGTATAACTCTTCTCCCAGTAATACCAGTAGTAGTCTCAGTCAGAGACATGATAACTCTTCTCCCAGTAATACCAGTAGTAGTCTCAGTCAGAGACATGATAACTCTTCTCCCAGTAATACCAGTAGTAGTCTGTCAGAGACATGATAACTCTTCTCCCAGTAATACCAGTAGTAGTCTCAGTCAGAGACAGTATAACTCTTCTCCCAGTAATACCAGTAGTAGTCAGTCAGAGACATGATAACTCTTCTCCCAGTAATACCAGTAGTAGTCTCAGTCAGAGACAGTATAACTCTTCTCCCAGTAATACCAGTAGTAGTCTGTCAGAGACATGATAACTCTTCTCCCAGTAATACCAGTAGTAGTCTCAGTCAGAGACATGATAACTCTTCTCCCAGTAATACCAGTAGTAGTCTCAGTCAGAGACATGATAACTCTTCTCCCAGTAATACCAGTAGTAGTCTCAGTCAGAGACATGATAACTCTTCTCCCAGTAATACCAGTAGTAGTCTCAGTCAGAGACAGTATAACTCTTCTCCCAGTAATACCAGTAGAAGTCTCAGTCAGAGACAGTATAACTCTTCTCCCAGTAATACCAGTAGAAGTCTCAGTCAGAGACATGATAACTCTTCTCCCAGTAATACCAGAGACATGATAACTCTTCTCCCAGTAATACCAGTAGTAGTCTCAGTCAGAGACATGATGACTCTTCTCCCAGTAATACCAGTAGTAGTCTCAGTCAGAGACAGTATAACTCTTCTCCCATTAATACCAGTAGTAGTCTCAGTCAGAGACATGATAACTCTTCTCCCAGTAAAAACAGTAGTAGTCTCAGTCAGAGACATGATAACTCTTCTCCCAGTAATACCAGAGACATGATAACTCTTCTCCCAGTAATACCAGTAGTAGTCTCAGTCAGAGACATGATAACTCTTCTCCCAGTAAAAACAGTAGTAGTCTCAGTCAGAGACATGATAACTCTTCTCCCAGTAATACCAGAAGTAGTCTCAGTCAGAGACATAACTATTCTCCCAGTAAAACCAGTAGTAGTCTCAGTCAGAGACAGTATAACTCTTCTCCCAGTAATACCAGAGACAGTATAACTCTTCTCCCAGTAATACCAGTAGTAGTCTCAGTCAGAGACATGATAACTCTTCTCCCAGTAAAACCAGTAGTAGTCTCAGTCAGAGACATGATAACTCTTCTCCCAGTAATACCAGTAGAAGTCTCAGTCAGAGACATGATAACTCTTCTCCCAGTAATACCAGTAGTAGTCTCAGTCAGAGACATGATAACTCTTCTCCCAGTAATACCAGTAGAAGTCTCAGTCAGAGACATGATAACTCTTCTCCCAGTAATACCAGTAGAAGTCTCAGTCAGAGACATAATAACATGTGAAATGGAACACTTAAATAGTTGTTTTCATTTGTCTACTTTTGTTTGACTTCTTTACAAAGTGAAAGTGAATGTGATGATGATGATGATGAAGGTGATTATGATGGTGATGGTGGTGATGATGTCAGTAAGCGTGTGTTCAATGCTATAGGTTGAGACACTCAAACCATTTCCTCGAAATAGTCCACACATCTTGTTCGTCTTGTGTTTTCTCATGCTGCACTTCTTAATGTGTCTCAGTGTGAAACTATTTCAAGCTGGCTGTTCACTTCAAAACCACAAGAGAACAAGATATAAGCTGAGGGGGAAGGATGGGCGGGTCAAGTGTTAAAATGTTCACTTCTATTTCGGCGCTAATGTACTCTCCATGTTGTATCAGGAAATACAAACATCCTAAGAAATGGCTGATTGTTCACATGTTTATTAAAACAACTTTTATGGCTATCAGAACAACTTCATGAAACATTGAGGATTTTTCATTTTACAAAAGTCAGATTCTTAAAATAAGCCAGAAATACTGTATTTCATAATATGTAAAATGGCATGATGTCACTTACATGCTAGGCACAATTAATATACACTATTTAAATACAGATGTATTTGTTATATATGTTAAACTCATCCTTATACTATTGCAAAATAAAGTCAAAAGACATTAGCACCTTAGTTTATGTTAAGTTACATGATAGAGAAGTGAATAACCATAAGAAGTCTCACAGCCTGGTTTAAAAGTCTCCCTGTCTGGTCCAGAAGTCTCCCTGTCGGGTCCAGAAGTCTCCCTGTCGGGTCCAGAAGTCTCCCAGTCGGGTCCAGAAGTCTCCCTGTCGTGTCCAGAAGTCTCCCTGTCGGGTCCAGAAGTCTCCCTGTCGGGTCCAGAAGTCTCCCTGTCGGGTCCAGAAGTCTCCCTGTCGGGTCCAGAAGTCTCCCTGTCGGGTCTAGAAGTCTCCTAGTCTGGTTTAGAAGTCTCACAGCATGGTCCAGAAGTCTCACAGCCTGGTTTAGAAGTCTCCCAGCCTGGTCCAGAAGTCTACCCAGCCTGGTTTACAAGTCTCCCAGCTGGGTCCAGAAGTCTCCCAGCCTGGTCCAGAAGTCTCCCTGCCTGGTTTAGAAAACTCACAGCCTGGTCCAGAAGTCGCCCAGCTGGGTTCAGAGGTCTCCCAGTCTGATCCAGAGGTCTCCCAGTCTGATCCAGAGGTCTCCCAGTCTGATCCAGAGGTCTCCCAGTCTGATCCAGAGGTCTCCCAGTCGGGTCCAGAGGTCTCCCAGTCTGGTCTAGAAGTCTCCCTGTTGGGTCCAGAGGTCTCCCAGTCTGATCCAGCGGTCTCCCAGTCGGTTCCAGAGGTCTCCCAGTCGGGTCCAGAGGTCTCCCAGTCTGGTCTAGAAGTCTCCCTGTCGGGTCCAGAAGTCTCCATGTCGGGTCCAGAAGTCTCCCTGTCGGTTCCAGAAGTCTCCCTGTCGGGTCCAGAAGTCTCCCTGTCTGGTCCAGAAGTCTCCCAGTCTGGTCTAGCAGTCTCCTAGTCTGGTTTAGAAGTCTCACAGCCTGGTCTAGAAGTCTCCCAGCCTGGTTTAGAAGTCTCCCAGCCTGGTCCAGAAGTCTACCCAGCCTGGTTTAGAAGTCTCCCAGCTGGGTCCAGAAGTCTCCCAGCCTGGTTTAGAAGTCTTCCTGTCGGGTCCAGAAGTCTCCCAGCCTGGTCCAGAAGTTTCCCATCCTGGTCCAGAGTTTTACGTAAAAACAACAGGATTTTTTTGACAGTGCACTTGCTAGCATTTAGTAAGTGAGTATATTAAGTAGACTCAGTGATATGACGTAGATGCACAAAGTAAACAGCATAGTCTGTCAATTTCCGCAACAACTAAAAGCGTTGAAACGCGAGGGTAGACTTCTTTGCTGTTTTGGTCCCATACCTACCACGCTGTAACAGCATGAAGCAAACCTGTGCACATGCGCATGCACCTGTGTGAGAGCGAAGTCTTCCATCTTGCTCATCACAATATCTTTGGTGCTTCTCATGGCAGTGTAATTTCTCTGAGTCAACATTTCATATACATGTTCACCAGTGACATTGGACGGTAAAAAGTAGCAACGTTTGGTTCCTTTTTATTTGGTAAAAGAAAGTGCTTGACGCCCATATTACAGCAGGTGGCAGACTTTGAACTTTTGGATGGGGGGTTCACAGGTGCAGGGGAAAACAAAGTCTGCCTATTGGAGGCAATAGAACCACCTCCACTTCAAACGCTGCAAATTAGTCCCTAAATCCAGTCTTAGTCCCTAAATCCAGTCTTTGCTTGCAGTTCCAGGGTTTGGTACATTTAAACTTGGTTTGCAGTCTTGGGGTTCAGGGTTTGGTAAATTGAATCTTGGTTTGCAGTTCCAGGTTTCAGGGTTTGGTAAGTTGAATCTTGGTTTGCAGCATTGGGGTTCAGGGTTTGGTAAGTTGAATCTTGGTTTGCAGCATTGGGGTTCAGGGTTTGGTAAGGTGAATCTTGGTTTGCAGCGTTGGAGTTCAGGGTTTGGTAAGTTGGATCTTGGTTTGCAGCGTTGGGGTTCAGGGTTTGGTAAGGTGAATCTTGGTTTGCAGCGTTGGGGTTCAGGGTTTGGTAAGTTGAATCTTGGTTTGCAGCGTTGGGGTTCAGGGTTTGGTAAGTTGGATCTTGGTTTGCAGCGTTGGGGTTCAGGGTTTGGTAGACAGCATCATCTTTTCCTATGTAAACCATGGTGTCTGTAGCAGGGCCATTCTCAAAGTCCTGGTCCCTCTATAAAGGTACAACAACATTAGTCCATAATCAATACCATCAGACAGTAGAGTCATTAGTCCATAATCAGTACCATCAGTAGAGTCATTAGTCCATAATCAGTACCATCAGTAAAGTCATTAGTCCACAATCAGTAATATTAGACAGTGGAGTCATTAGTCCATAATCAGTACCATCAGTAAAGTCATTAGTCCATAATCAGTACCATCAGACAGTTATTAGTCCATAATCAGTACCATCAGTAGAGTCATTAGTCCATAATTAGTACCATCAGACAGTGGAGTCATTAGTCCATAATCAGTACCATCAGACAGAGTTATTAGTCCATAATCAGTACCATCAGACAGTTATTAGTCCATAATCAGTACCATCAGACAGTAGAGTCATTAGTCCATAATCAGTACCATCAGTAGAGTTATTAGTCCATAATCAGTATCATCAGTAGAGTTATTAGTCCATAATTAGTACCATCAGACAGTTATTAGTCCATAATCAGTACCATCAGACAGTAATTAGTCCATAATCAGTACCATCAGACAGTGGAGTAATTAGTCCATAATCAGTACCATCAGACAGTCATTAGTTCATAATCAGTACCATCAGACAGTCATTAGTCCATAATCAGTACCATCAGACAGTCATTAGTCCATAATCAGTACCATCAGTAGAGACATTAGTCCATAATCAGTACCATCAGACAGTCATTAGTCCATAATCAGTACCATCAGACAGTCATTAGTCCATAATCAGTACCATCAGACAGTTATTAGTCCATAATCAGTACCATCAGTAGAGTCATTAGTCCATAATCAGTACCATCAGTAGAGTCATTAGTCCATAATCAGTACCATCAGACAGTTATTAGTCCATAATCAGTACCATCAGACAGTTATTAGTCCATAATCAGTACCATCAGACAGTTATTAGTCCATAATCTGTACCATCAGACAGTTATTAGTCCATAATCAGTACCATCAGACAGTGGAGTTCTGTCTTTTGTCCTATTTTCCTGATGTATGAACCTGCTATATTCTGTAGTCTTGTTGCATAAATACATTTGATGAGTTGGTACAGGTGATGATCTGAATGGTTAGGTTAAATATGTTAATCTGTTATCCCAGCAGCCCAACCACCCCCTCCTAACATTCAACCCCTCACCTCCTCACTGTTTCCTGGGTGGGTGTTTGGTCTGCTAGACGTCTGTCTGCTGGAGGAGACCGGCCCTGGGGAACACACAACATATTAAATAAAATACACACCTGTAATGTTCTTTGTGTGTGTGTGTGTGTTAGTGTGTGTTAGTGTGTACCTGTGTGTGTGTCAGTGTCAGTGTGTGTGTGTGTGTGTGTGTGTGTGTGTGTGTGTGTGTGTGTGTGTGTGTGTGTGTGTGTGTGTGTGTGTGTGTGTGTGTGTGTGTGTGTGTGTGTGTGTGTGTGTGTGTGTGTGTGTGTACTTCTGAAACATACCTTGCACGTTATTACACTTCCATCTGTAGACTGTGAACAGGATGACAGTGAACACCAACACAGCCAGACTCACAGACACCATGATCACTACAAACTGTATTGGGATTGATGATGATGTGGATGATGAAGGGGAGATAAATGATGGAACAGGGTAAGTGGAGGCCCCTGGGGTGAATGAAGAGGTGGGTGAAGAGGTGAATGAAGAGGTGGGTGAGGACAGTGGTGCAGGAGACCTGGAGATCACTGAGGTGAAAACATGAAGGAAAAATGATCTTGTCAGATGATAATAAACAAATAGAATATATATTCCATTTAGCATTTAGCACGTTTCACCCAATGAAACTTACAGTCATGCTTACATTTATCCTCTTGGTTGCCCTAGCAGGAAACAAACTTACAATTCCGGCATTTCAAACCCCCTGTTCATCACTATAGGTCCTGATATAAAACAACCACAGAGGAACACAATGACAGAATGTCTTTTTCAACATCTTTTCTCAACCAAAAATATATATTTTCAATGTATTTTCAACTTCTTGTGCTCATAGGTCTGGTCTAAAGATCTTTTTCAAAGATCGTTGAAAGCTTTGACCAGAAGGTCATAGGTCATCACAGTGAACAGTTCTGTACACCATGATGATGACAGGCAGAGAAAAGGAACTGTGAAAAACCTCTTCCTCTTTCGTTGTCCAGATAGATAACACAGCTCAGTAAAGATCTGGTCCACAACTGGAAGTGAAACAACAGCCTAACAGCAGTCAACCAGGAAGCTACATACATATTAGCATCTTAACATGAACATAATGACTTACACAGCTCTGCATATCTCTAACTGGAGCTAGTTGCTCGGTGTCTTATACACTCTTCTGGTCAGGTGGGTCCTTGTGGAATGATTTCAATCAAACCACATTTGTCACATACTGTAGATATGAGTGTAACTTGTGTGTTTATGTTCACATGTTAAAGAGAAAGAAGAAGTTTATACTCACTTCTAACAAGCAGCTTCACCTGTGTGATCAGCGTAATGTAATGTTGTTCTATCCTGCTGGTTGCTACTCCACACCAGTAGGTCCCAGTATCATCTTCAGTCAGGTCCCTGATGGTCACTGTGGAGAATCTCTCTCTTCTGTTGTCAGACACAGAGAAACGACCAGCTTCTGCAGTTGTCTGGTGAGCAGAGATCATATAAACACAAGACTTGAGGTCATTGCTTTCCTTGCAGAAATACTTGATGCTGTCCTCATGGTCCTCTGGATAGTTGCATCTGATGGTAGCTTCTCCTTCCAGATAGGCCGTCTCTGTGACTGACTTCTCACAGCAGTCATCTGTCAATAGGAACACACATCACAACCTTAGTCTAATACTATAGACTGACTTCTCACAGCAGTCATCTGTCAATAGGAACACACATCACAACCTTAGTCTAATACTATAGACTGACTTCTCACAGCAGTCATCTGTCAATAGAAACACATATCACAACCTTAGTCTAATACTATAGACTGACTTCTCACAGCAGTCATCTGTCAATAGGAACACACATCACAACCTTAGTCTAGTACTATAGACTGACTTCTCACAGCAGTCATCTGTCAATAGGAACACACATCACAACCTTAGTCTAGTACTATAGACTGACTTCTCACAGCAGTCGTCTGTCAATAGGAACACACATCACAACCTTAGTCTCGTACTATAGACTGACTATAGACTGACTTCTCACAGCAGTCATCTGTCAATAGGAACACACATCACAACCTTAGTCTAATACTATAGACTGACTTCTCACAGCAGTCATCTGTCAATAGGAACACACATCACAACCTTAGTCTAATACTATAGACTGACTTCTCACAGCAGTCATCTGTCAATAGGAACACACATCACAACCTTAGTCTAATACTATAGACTGACTTCATTGACTAGTGGTACTGATCATGTGATAACATATGTAGCTAAATTCAGTTTATAAAGTTAAAGTAAAAGTCTCTCACCCTTCTTCACATCCAGCTCTACCTTGGTATAACTGTCAGGTATAGCAGGTGTGTCCACTCCACACCAGTAGGTCCCTTCATCTTGTCTGGTCAGTTGTCTGATGATCACCTTGAAGTAGTTTCCTCCAGTGACGTCATACAGAGAGAATCTACCAGTGTGGAACCAGGTGTTCTTCAATCCAGTTCTGATTTGATACTTACAACTCCAACTGTCCTGCTCCACGCAGAAATATTTCTCATTACTTGTTCCTACTCAGAGTAGTTCTTTTCTTATCACAACTATAAGTCCACTTTGGTCCCTTACAGAAATATTGGTCATTACTTCTGTCTCCTATGGAATAATGACAGTAGATGATGACAGTTCCTCCAGAGTATCCTGTCACTTTGAAGGAGCTCAAACAACCTGACAATCAGACAGATAAATTATATTTTATATTCCTCTTAGTTTAGTGTTTTGTAATACTAATGTAGTTACGATTAGGATTCCTACACCAGTGGCATTCTCAAATGACACACACACACACACACACACACACACACACACACACACACACACACACACACACACACACACACACACACACACACACACACACACACACACACACACACACACACACACACACACACACACACACAGACACAGTAGTGTGTCCTGATCTGTAGTAGCAGCCTTTATAAGAAGACTAACTGGATGTTATTACATTGTTATAGAGAGTTATAACAAGCGTATTACCTGTCATGAAGGAGAGGAGGATGACTATCAGCAGGATCCTCATCTTGTTGTGTTCCAGGTTGGTCCAGGTGTCTATAGGTCCTGATATAATGCTGTGTTCTCTCCAGGTTGGTCCAGGTGTCTATAGGTCCTGATATAATGTTGTGTTCTCTCCAGGTTGGTCCAGGTGTCTATAGGTCCTGATATAATGTTGTGTTCTCTCCAGGTTGGTCCAGGTGTCTATAGGTCCTGATATAATGCTGTGTTCTCTCCAGGTTGGTCCAGGTGTCTATAGGTCCTGATATAATGTTGTGTTCTCTCCAGGTTGGTCCAGGTGTCTATAGGTCCTGATATAATGTTGTGTTCTCTCCAGGTTGGTCCAGGTGTCTATAGGTCCTGATATAATGTTGTGTTCTCACCAGGTTGGTCCAGGTGTCTATAGGTCCTGATATAATGCTGTGTTCTCTACAGGTTGGTCCAGGTGTCTATAGGTCCTGATATAATGTTGTGTTCTCTCCAGGTTGGTCCAGGTGTCTATAGGTCCTGATATAATGTTGTGTTCTCTCCAGGTTGGTCCAGGTGTCTATAGGTCCTGATATAATGTTGTGTTCTCTCCAGGTTGGTCCAGGTGTCTATAGGTCCTGATATAATGCTGTGTTCTCTCCAGGTTGGTCCAGGTGTCTATAGGTCCTGATATAATGTTGTGTTCTCTCCAGGTTGGTCCAGGTGTCTATAGGTCCTGATATAATGTTGTGTTCTCACCAGGTTGGTCCAGGTGTCTATAGGTCCTGATATAATGCTGTGTTCTCTACAGGTTGGTCCAGGTGTCTATAGGTCCTGATATAATGTTGTGTTCTCTCCAGGTTGGTCCAGGTGTCTATAGGTCCTGATATAATGTTGTGTTCTCTCCAGGTTGGTCCAGGTGTCTATAGGTCCTGATATAATGTTGTGTTCTCTCCAGGTTGGTCCAGGTGTCTACAGGTCCTGATATAATGTTGTGTTCTCTCCAGGTTGGTCCAGGTGTCTACAGGTCCTGATATAATGTTGTGTTCTCTCCAGGGTGGTCCAGGTGTCTATAGGTCCTGATATAATGCTGTGTTCTCTACAGGTTGGTCCAGGTGTCTATAGGTCCTGATATAATGTTGTGTTCTCTCCAGGTTGGTCCAGGTTTCTACAGGTCCTGATATAATGTTGTGTTCTCTCCAGGTTGGTCCAGGTGTCTATAGGTCCTGATATAATGTTGTGTTCTCTCCAGGTCGGTCCAGGTGTCTATAGGTCCTGATATAATGTTGTGTTCTCTCCAGGTTGGTCCAGGTGTCTATAGGTCCTTATATAATGCTGTGTTCTCTCCAGGTTGGTCCAGGTGTCTATAGGTCCTGATATAATGCTGTGTGTCCAAGTCTACAACTCTCTCTGTTCTCTCTCTACTTATAGGAGCTTAAATACAAACGTAATGTACTTCATGTACTCTCTCTCTCTCTCTGCCCCTCCCTCTCTCTCTCTCTCTGCCCCTCCCTCTCTCTAACTCTCTCTTTGCGCTTGTACAACTATGTACTTCCCTATTTCTGCATCTCTCTCTCTCTCAACTAGTTCAAACCCTCCTACCACATGTTATTTCTGACAGCCCCTCCCTCTTCCTCCTTAACCAATCACATCTATGTTCCTACATCACACAGTAGAGAGAGAGAGAGAGAGGGAGAGAGAGAGAGAGAGAGGGAGGGTGAGAGAAAGAGAGACGGAGTCCTCTATGGATCATAGCCCAGAAACACATTCAAACACTCTCATTCAGACTGGAGGCTGTCTACAGAGGAGAGAAACAGAGTTATTCTACCACTGGAGACTGTCTACAGAGGAGAGAGACAGAGTTATTCTACCACTGGAGACTGTCTACAGAGGAGAGAAACAGAGTTATTCTACCACTGGAGACTGTCTACAGAGGAGAGACACAGAGTTATTCTACCACTGGAGACTGTCTACAGAGGAGAGAAACAGAGTTATTCTACCACTGGAGACTGTCTACAGAGGAGAGAAACAGAGTTATTCTACCACTGGAGACTGTCTACAGAGGAGAGAAACAGAGTTATTCTACCACTGGAGACTGTCTACAGAGGAGAGACACAGAGTTATTCTACCACTGGAGACTGTCTACAGAGGAGAGAAACAGAGTTATTCTACCACTGGAGACTGTCTACAGAGGAGAAACAGAGTTATTCTACCACTGGAGACTGTCTACAGAGGAGAGACACAGAGTTATTCTACCACTGGAGACTGTCTACAGAGAGAAACAGAGTTATTCTACCACTGGAGACTGTCTACAGAGGAGAAACAGAGTTATTCTACCACTGGAGACTGTCTACAGAGGAGAGAAACAGAGTTATTCTACCACTGGAGACTGTCTACAGAGGAGAGAAACAGAGTTATTCTGCCACTGGAGACTGTCTACAGAGGAGAGAAACAGAGTTATTCTACCACTGGAGACTGTCTACAGAGAGAAACAGAGTTATTCTACCACTGGAGACTGTCTACAGAGGAGAGGAACAGAGTTATTCTACCACTGGAGACTGTCTACAGAGGAGAGAAACAGAGTTATTCTACCACTGGAGACTGTCTACAGAGAGAGACAGAGTTATTCTACCACTGGAGACTGTCTACAGAGGAGAGAGACAGAGTTATTCTACCACTGGAGACTGTCTACAGAGGAGAGAAACAGAGTTATTCTACCACTGGAGACTGTCTACAGAGGAGAGAAACAGAGTTATTCTACCACTGGAGACTGTCTACAGAGGAGAGACACAGAGTTATTCTACCACTGGAGACTGTCTACAGAGGAGAGAAACAGAGTTATTCTACCACTGGAGACTGTCTACAGAGGAGAGAAACAGAGTTATTCTGCCACTGGAGACTGTCTACAGAGGAGAGAAACAGAGTTATTCTACCACTGGAGACTGTCTACAGAGGAGAGAAACAGAGTTATTCTACCACTGGAGACTGTCTACAGAGGAGAGATACAGAGTTATTCTACCACTGGAGACTGTCTACAGAGGAGAGATACAGAGTTATTCTACCACTGGAGGCTGTCTACAGAGGAGAGACACAGAGTTATTCTACCACTGGAGACTGTCTACAGAGGAGAGAAACAGAGTTATTCTACCACTGGAGACTGTCTACAGAGAGAAACAGAGTTATTCTGCCACTGGAGACTGTCTACAGAGAGAGACAGAGTTATTCTACCACTGGAGACTGTCTACAGAGGAGAGAGACAGAGTTATTCTACCACTGGAGACTGTCTACAGAGGAGAGAAACAGAGTTATTCTACCACTGGAGACTGTCTACAGAGGAGAGAAACAGAGTTATTCTACCACTGGAGACTGTCTACAGAGGAGAGAAACAGAGTTATTCTACCACTGGAGACTGTCTACAGAGGAGAGAAACAGAGTTATTCTACCACTGGAGACTGTCTACAGAGGAGAGATACAGAGTTATTCTACCACTGGAGACTGTCTACAGAGAGAAACAGAGTTATTCTACCACTGGAGACGGTCTACAGAGGAGAGAAACAGAGTTATTCTACCACTGGAGACTGTCTACAGAGAGAAACAGAGTTATTCTACCACTGGAGACTGTCTACAGAGAGAGACAGAGTTATTCTACCACTGGAGACTGTCTACAGAGGAGAGAGACAGAGTTATTCTACCACTGGAGACTGTCTACAGAGGAGAGAAACAGAGTTATTCTACCACTGGAGACTGTCTACAGAGGAGAGAAACAGAGTTATTCTACCACTGGAGACTGTCTACAGAGGAGAGACACAGAGTTATTCTACCACTGGAGACTGTCTACAGAGGAGAGAAACAGAGTTATTCTACCACTGGAGACTGTCTACAGAGGAGAGAAACAGAGTTATTCTGCCACTGGAGACTGTCTACAGAGGAGAGATACAGAGTTATTCTACCACTGGAGACTGTCTACAGAGGAGAGATACAGAGTTATTCTACCACTGGAGGCTGTCTACAGAGGAGAGACACAGAGTTATTCTACCACTGGAGACTGTCTACAGAGGAGAGAAACAGAGTTATTCTACCACTGGAGACTGTCTACAGAGAGAAACAGAGTTATTCTGCCACTGGAGACTGTCTACAGAGAGAGACAGAGTTATTCTACCACTGGAGACTGTCTACAGAGGAGAGAGACAGAGTTATTCTACCACTGGAGACTGTCTACAGAGGAGAGAAACAGAGTTATTCTACCACTGGAGACTGTCTACAGAGGAGAGAAACAGAGTTATTCTACCACTGGAGACTGTCTACAGAGGAGAGAAACAGAGTTATTCTACCACTGGAGACTGTCTACAGAGGAGAGAAACAGAGTTATTCTACCACTGGAGACTGTCTACAGAGGAGAGAAACAGAGTTATTCTACCACTGGAGACTGTCTACAGAGAGAAACAGAGTTATTCTACCACTGGAGACTGTCTACAGAGGAGAGATACAGAGTTATTCTACCACTGGAGACTGTCTACAGAGGAGAGATACAGAGTTATTCTACCACTGGAGACTGTCTACAGAGGAGAGAAACAGAGTTATTCTACCACTGGAGACTGTCTACAGAGGAGAGATACAGAGTTATTCTACCACTGGAGACTGTCTACAGAGAGAAACAGAGTTATTCTACCACTGGAGACTGTCTACAGAGAGAAACAGAGTTATTCTACCACTGGAGACTGTCTACATAGAGAAACAGAGTTATTCTACCACTGGAGACTGTCTACAGAGGAGAGAAACAGAGTTATTCTACCACTGGAGACTGTCTACAGAGGAGAGAAACAGAGTTATTCTACCACTGGAGACTGTCTACAGAGGAGAGAAACAGAGTTACTCTACCACTGGAGACTGTCTACAGAGGAGAGAAACAGAGTTATTCTACCACTGGAGACTGTCTACAGAGGAGCGATACAGAGTTATTCTACCACTGGAGACTGTCTACAGAGGAGAGAAACAGAGTTATTCTACCACTGGAGACTGTCTACAGAGAGAAACAGAGTTATTCTACCACTGGAGACTGTCTACAGAGAGAAACAGAGTTATTCTACCACTGGAGACTGTCTATAGAGGAGAGAAACAGAGTTATTCTACCACTGGAGACTGTCTACAGAGGATAGAAACAGAGTTATTCTACCACTGGAGACTGTCTACAGAGGAGAGATACAGAGTTATTCTACCACTGGAGACTGTCTACAGAGGAGAGACACAGAGTTATTCTACCACTGGAGACTGTCTACAGAGGAGAGAAACATAGTTATTCTACCACTTGAGACTGTCTACAGAGGAGAGAAACAGAGTTATTCTACCACTGGAGACTGTCTACAGAGAGAAACAGAGATATTCTACCACTGGAGACTGTCTACAGAGGAGAGAAACAGAGTTATTCTACCACTGAAGACTGTCTACAGAGGAGAGAAACAGAGTTATTCTACCACTGGAGACTGTCTACAGAGGAGAGAGACAGAGTTATTCTACCACTGGAGACTGTCTACAGAGGAGAGAAACAGAGTTATTCTGCCACTGGAGACTGTCTACAGAGGAGAGAAACAGAGTTATTCTACCACTGGAGACTGTCTACAGAGGAGAGAAACAGAGTTATTCTACCACTGGAGACTGTCTACAGAGGAGAGAAACAGAGTTATTCTACCACTGGAGACTGTCTACAGAGGAGAGACACAGAGTTATTCTACCACTGGAGACTGTCTACAGAGGAGAGATACAGAGTTATTCTACCACTGGAGACTGTCTACAGAGGAGAGAAACAGAGTTATTCTACCACTGGAGACTGTCTACAGAGAGAGACAGAGTTATTCTACCACTGGAGACTGTCTACTGAGAGAAACAGAGTTATTCTACCACTGTAGACTGTCTACAGAGGAGAGACACAGAGTTATTCTACCACTGGAGACTGTCTACAGAGGAGAGAAACAGAGTTATTCTACCACTGGAGACTGTCTACAGAGGAGAGAAACAGAGTTATTCTACCACTGGAGACTGTCTACAGTGGAGAGAAACAGAGTTATTCTACCACTGGAGACTGTCTACAGAGGAGAGAAACAGAGTTATTCTACCACTGGAGACTGTCTACAGAGGAGAGAAACAGAGTTATTCTACCACTGGAGACTGTCTACAGAGGAGAGAAACAGAGTTATTCTACCACTGGAGACTGTCTACAGAGGAGAGAAACATAGTTATTCTACCACTGGAGGGCAGTCTCCCTCCATCTCTCTCTCCCTCCAGCTCTTTCTCCCTCCATCTATCCCTCAATCTCAGCTCTGTGCGTCTAATGACAGTGGTACATGCTGATGAGACAGGTACAGAGTGACAGATACTGAGTTTACTGACAGCACCAGTGGAGGCTGGTGAGGGGAGGACGACTTATAGTAATGGCTAGAATGGAACGTATCAAATACATAAATATATTGGTGCTTTATTGATAAATACACATAGTCTCATTTCCCAGTTGTCATGACTGTCCTGTGAGTATCAGACTGATGGGGGGGGTGACAGTAACCAGGCCTCTCTCTCTCTAACAGAGAGGAGAGGGGGAGCTGTTGATTCGTCACCTTCACACCCTGCAGTAAATCTCTGGAGGGGGAAACTTTGTGTCCTTACCCTTTAGTATTGGGATTGGAATGTCTTTTGTCTAGAGAGACTTTTGCCCAAAACTCTAACTTTGGAACAGTATTTCTAACACCCGAATGTAGAATGTAGAATATAGAATTTATATGTCAAGTTTCCATCCAATAGACACTGTAAAATGAAGATAATATTTTTGTTAAGAATTTGATTCAAATTTTCTAACGAGTACATAGTTTTGATGATACATTGCCCAGTAAGTAGCCACGCCTGAGGGACCTCAGAGAGCATTTCAGCATGATGGTAACACCCCATCTTTACCAGAGTGTATAAAGGATTGGCTAAGAATTAACATATCAGACCAGAACATGTATGTGTTGCTGCTGGCATTTAAGTGGTCTGGAGCTGATTCTGAAAAATCAACCTTTAGAACAGAAAGATGTGAGACCATGGAAACGGTTAGAACTTAACCTCAATACGAGGTGAAGAAGATAAACTCACCTTCCTTTAGACCAGAGAGACGAAGAGCTGCAGCTCATGTCCATCTTGGTCCGAATCCTGAGTGCCAACACGAGGAGGAAGAGGCGAGAAGCTCACCTCAGACAATCACTGGTACAGCTGATTAGCTGTCTTAAGTCAGATATCGAGAAAAGCTCATCTAAAGGACTATCTTGCTATGCTCATCACCAACTCTCATCACTGTTGACATGGCTGGTTATCTTCCAGAGTGAACAACAGTAGAAGAACGAAAAGGGAAACCCCTTTCGGACAATCAGAGCCAAACAGATGGAAGATCAACAACTTTCCGAAAAGGCTTAGTTCCGACCGAGATAAACAAAGAACAGCATTCAACACGTAAATACATTCATTATTTCTTATACCGAATGGGCGGTGGTTCGTGTGCAAAGTATGCGATTAATGGGAGAATAGTTATGGAATGTGACCATGATAAGTGTCCATTTCAAGCCGTCATATCTTGTTAGTCCACTAGGGACTTTTGTCTCATGCAAGTATGTGTGTGTTCTGTTATTATTTAGTTAGTTAGTAAATAAATGATTCAACCAAATTGTATAGTACTGAATAATGATCATGGTTGGGGTTTTTGCAGATCCAAGAAGGTTACGACTGTTCAGAAAGAGAATTGATATGAGGTAATGATTAATAAGTGACTGTTCAGAAAGAGAATTGATATGAGGTAATAATTAATACGTGACTGTTCAGAATGAGACTGATATGAGGTAATACTTAATAAGTGACTGTTCAGAATGAGAATTGATATGAGGTAATGATTAATAAGTGACTGTTCAGAATGAGACTGATATGAGGTAATAATTAATAAGTGACTGTTCAGAATGAGAATTGATATGAGTTAATGATAAATTAGTGACAGTTCAGAATGAGACTGTTATGAGGTAATAATTAATAAGTGACTGTTCAGAATGAGACTGATATGAGGTAATGATTAATAAGTGACTGTTCAGAATGAGACTGATATGAGGTAATAATTAATAAGTGACTGTTCAGAATGAGACTGATATGAGGTAATGATTAATAAGTGACTGTTCAGAATGAGACTGATATGAGGTAATAATTAATAAGTGACTGTTCAGATGAGAATTGATATGAGGTAATAATTAATAAGTGACTGTTCAGAATGAGAATTGATGAGTTAATGATAAATAAGTGACTGTTCAGAATGAGACTGTTATGAGGTAATAATTAATAAGTGACTGTTCAGAATGAGACTGATATGAGGTAATAATTAATAAGTGACTGTTCAGAATGAGACTGATATGAGGTAATAATTAATAACTGACTGTTCAGAATGAGACTGATATGAGGTAATGATTAATAAGTGACTGTTCAGAATGAGACTGATATGAGGTAATAATTAATAAGTGACTGTTCAGATGAGAATTGATATGAGGTAATAATTAATAAGTGACTGTTCAGAATGAGAATTGATGAGTTAATGATAAATAAGTGACTGTTCAGAATGAGACTGATATGAGGTAATGATTAATAAGTGACTGTTCAGAATGATACTGATATGAGGTAATAATTAATAAGTGACTGTTCAGAAGAGAATTGATATGAGGTAATAAATAATAAGTGACTGTTCAGAATGATACTGATATGAGGTAATAAATAATAAGTGACTGTTCAGAATGAGACTGATATGAGGTAATAATTAATAAGTGACTGTTCAGAAGAGAATTGATATGAGGTAATAAATAATAAGTGACTGTTCAGAATGAGACTGATATGAGGTAATAATTAATAAGTGACTGTTCAGATGAGAATTGATATGAGGTAATAATTAATAAGTGACTGTTCAGAATGAGAATTGATGAGTTAATGATAAATAAGTGACTGTTCAGAATGAGACTGATATGAGGTAATAATTAATAAGTGACTGTTCAGAATGAGACTGATATGAGGTAATAATTAATAAGTGACTGTTCAGAATGAGACTGATATGAGGTAATAATTAATAAGTGACTGTTCAGAATGAGACTGATATGAGGTAATGATTAATAAGTGACTGTTCAGAATGAGACTAATATGAGGTAATAATTAATAAGTGACTGTTCAGAATGAGACTGATATGAGGTAATAATTAATAAGTGACTGTTCAGAATGAGACTGATATGAGGTAATAATTAATAAGTGACTGTTCAGAATGATAATTGATATGAGGTAATGATTAATAAGTGACTGTTCAGATTGAGACTGATATGAGGTAATGATTAATAAGTGACTGTTCAGAATGAGAATTGCTATGAGGTAATAATTAATAAGTGACTGTTCAGAAAGAGAATTGATTTGAGGTAATGATTAATAAGTGACTGTTCAGATTGAGACTGATACGAGGTAATGATTAATAAGTGACTGTTCAGAATGAGACTAATATGAGGTAATAATTAATAAGTGACTGTTCAGAATGAGACTGATATGAGGTAATGATTAATAAGTGACTGTTCAGAATGAGAATTGATACGAGGTAATAATTAATAAGTGACTGTTCAGAATGAGACTTATATGAGGTAATAATTAGTAAGTGACTGTTCAGAATGAGACTTATATGAGGTAATAATTAATAAGTGACTGTTTAGAATGAGAATTGATACGAGGTAATAATTAATAAGTGACTGTTCAGAATGAGACTGATATGAGGTAATAATTAATAAGTGACTGAAATCTTAGTGAGTTAATTGTTTCATGATTAATTTAATTGGGTAACAATTAAACATAGTTAGTGGATTTAAGCAAAAACATTCATCAGATTAATGAAAGTCAAGTCACGACAGTCAAGTGGAGTAAAAAACTGTAGCATAGTGGAGACAGGCTGGATCTCTGGGGAAGTTGACAGTAGCATAGTGGAGACAGGCTGGATCTCTGGGGAAGTTGACAGTAGCATAGTGGAGACAGGCTGGATCTCTGGGGAAGTTGACAGTAGCATAGTGGAGTCAGGCTGGATCTCTGGGGAAGTTGACAGTAGTATAGTGGAGACAGGCTGGATCTCTGGGGAAGTTGACAGTAGTATATTGGAGACAGGCTGGATCTCAGTGGAAGTTGACAGTAGCATAGTGGAGACAGGCTGGATCTCTGGGGAAGTTGACAGTAGCACAGTGGAGACAGGCTAGATCTCTGGGGAAGTTGACAGTAGCATAGTGGAGACAGGCTGGATCTCTGGGGAAGTTGACAGTAGTATAGTGGAGTCAGGCTGGATCTCTGGGGAAGTTGACAGTAGCATAGTGGAGACAGGCTGGATCTCTGGGGAAGTTGACAGTAGCATAGTGGAGACAGGCTGGATCTCAGGGGAAGTTGACAGTAACATAGTGGAGACAGGCTGGATATCTGGGGAAGTTGACAGTAGCATAGTGGAGACAGGCTGGATCTCAGGGGAAGTTGACAGTAACATAGTGGAGACAGGCTGGATCTCTGGGGATGTTGACAGTAGCATAGTGGAGTCAGGCTGGATATCTGGGGATGTTGACAGTAGCATAGTGGAGACAGGCTGGATCTCTGGGGAAGTTGACAGTAGCATAGTGGAGACAGGCTGGATCTCTGGGGAAGTTGACAGTAGCATAGTGGAGACAGGCTGGATCTCTGGGGAAGTTGACAGTAGTATAGTGGAGACAGGCTGGATCTCTGGGGAAGTTGACAGTAGTATAGTGGAGACAGGCTGGATCTCTGGGGATGTTGACAGTAGCATAGTGGAGACGGGCTGGATCTCTGGGGAAGTTGACAGGAGCATAGTGGAGACAGGCTGGATCTCTGGGGATGTTGACAGTAGCATAGTGGAGACAGGCTGGATCTCTGGGGATGTTGACAGTAGCATAGTGGAGACAGGCTGGATCTCTGGGGATGTTGACAGTAGCATAGTGGAGACAGGCTGGATCTCTGGGGAAGTTGACAGTAGCATAGTGGAGACAGGCTGGATCTCTGGGGAAGTTGACAGTAGCATAGTGGAGACAGGCTGGATCTCTGGGGAAGTTGACAGTAGTATAGTGGAGACAGGCTGGATCTCAGGGGAAGTTGACAGTAGTATAGTGGAGACAGGCTGGATCTCAGGGGAAGTTGACAGTAGTATAGTGGAGACAGGCTGGATCTCTGGGGAAGTTGACAGTAGCATAGTGGAGACAGGCTGGATCTCTGGGGAAGTTGACAGTAGTATAGTGGAGACAGGCTGGATCTCTGGGGATGTTGACAGTAGCATAGTGGAGACGGGCTGGATCTCTGGGGAAGTTGACAGTAGCAGACGTCACACTGTCTGGAGACTCTCCACCTCCAACATTGGAGTAGATGTCATCAGGATGAGGATTGGTTGCCTTGGCATAGATGGTGGTGATGTCACAGGCTGTATCTGGGTTATGATTGGTTCCTGTGGCATAGATGGGGTTGGTGATGGTTCCTGTGTCTGGATCCTGGTTTGTTGTCATGGAGTCAGACACCAACAGTCTGGCAGAGTGTTTAGATGCTGAAGAGGAAAACAAACAGATGATTTATTGTTGATAATTATTTATTTATGTTTTGTTATTAAATGTTTTTAGTTATAAAACCTTTACAAATGTTTTGACATATTTGTTAAATCTTTAAATAATGATTGTGTGTAATAATTAGTGTACCTGTTGGTCTCCTGTCTCTGTCTCTCCTCTGTCTAAAGAACATGAACAGCAGCAGACCCAGCAGTAGTAGAACAACACCCAGACCAACACCAGAGAACATCACATCACCTAGAACACCCAGAACAACACCAGAGAACATCACATCACCTAGAACACCCAGACCAACACCAGAGAACATCACATCACCTAGAACACCCAGAACAACACCAGAGAACATCACATCACCTAGAACACCCAGAACAACACCAGAGAACATCACATCACCTAGAACACCCAGAACAACACCAGAGAACATCACATCACCTAGAACACCCAGAACAACACCAGAGAACATCACCTAGAACACCCAGACCAACACCAGAGAACATCACATCACCTAGAACACCCAGAACAACACCAGAGAACATCACATCACCTAGAACACCCAGAACAACACCAGAGAACATCACATCACCTAGAACACCCAGACAACACCAGAGAACATCACATCACCTAGAACACCCAGACCAACACCAGAGAACATTACATCACCTAGAACACCCAGACCAACACCAGAGAACATCACATCACCTAGAACAGCCAGAGACAGTACTCAGCCATAATGTAACAGTGATGGTACATTTATCTAGTCTCTACTGTACTGTACTTCTGTGTTTCTTCATTTCAGAGGGAGGGAGGAGGGAAGACAACATCAGACAGAGAAACATGTGTTGTTGAGGAGAGCAGAACATAGAGAGGAATTGTCAATGAGGTATCAATAGTCACAGTCAGATTATTCAATCTAATATGAGGTATCAGGCAAAGTCAATGTGTTTTTGTTGTGGTTCAATGTTATTCACTGTCTGGAGGTGGAAGATGTAATGACTAGTTTATACCACAAGGTGGTGTGTCTTTAGATTCATAGTTGTAGTTTATGAGGGAAGGGTGCTTGGTAGTTGTAGTCCATGTTACAGTATGGTGCTTGGTAGTCGTAGTCCATGTTACAGTATGGTGCTTGGTAGTTGTAGTCCATGTTACAGTATGGTGCTTGGTAGTTGTAGTCCATGTTACAGTATGGTGCTTGGTAGTTGTAGTCCATGTTACAGTATGGTACTTGGTAGTTGTACTCCATGTTACAGTATGGTACTTGTTAGTTGTAGTCCATGTTACAGTATGGTGCATGGTAGTTGTAGTCCATGTTACAGTATGGTACTTGGTAGTTGTAGTCCATGTTACAGTATGGTACTTGGTAGTTGTAGTCCATGTTATAGTATGGTGCTTGGTAGTCGTAGTCCATTTTCCAGTATGGTGCTTGGTAGTTGTAGTTCATTTTACAGTATGGTGTTTGTTAGTTGTAGTTCATTTTACAGTATGGTGCTTGGTAGTTGTAGTCCATGTTATAGTATGGTGCTTGGTAGTCGTAGTCCATGTTACAGTATGGTACTTGGTAGTTGTAGTCCATGTTATAGTATGGTGCTTGGTAGTCGTAGTCCATGTTACAGTATGGTGCTTGGTAGTTGTAGTTCATTTTACAGTATGGTGTTTGGTAGTTGTAGTTCATTTTACAGTATGGTGTTTGGTAGTTGTAGTTTATCTCTAAGTGTCATGTGGTGCCGAGGGTTCAATATGTTACCATGGTGAAGCTGTTGTTACCTTGTGTTCTAGTCATGACTGTGGTGGTATTGTTGTTACCTTGTGTTCTAGTCATGTCTGTGGTGGTGATGCTGTTGTTACCTTGTGTTCTAGTCATGTCTGTGGTGGTGATGCTGTTGTTACCTTGTGTTCTAGTCATGTTTGTGGTTGTGGTGATGTTGTTACCTTGTGTTCTAGTCATGTCTGTGGTGGTGATGCTGCTGTTACCTTGTGTTCTAGTCATGTCTGTGGTGGTGATGTTGTTACCTTGTGTTCTAGTCATGTCTGTGGTGGTGATTCTGTTGTTACCTTGTGTTCTAGTCATGTCTGTGGTGGTGATGCTGTTGTTACCTTGTGTTCTAGTCATGTCTGTGGTGGTGATGCTGTTGTTACCTTGTGTTCTAGTCATGTCTGTGGTGGTGATGCTGTTGTTACCTTGTGTTCTAGTCATGTCTGTGGTGGTGATGCTGTTGTTACCTTGTGTTCTAGTCTTGTCTGTGGTGGTGATGCTATTGTTACCTTGTGTTCTAGTCATGTCTGTGGTGGTGATGCTGTTGTTACCTTGTGTTCTAGTCATGTCTGTGGTGGTGGTATTGTTGTTACCTTGTGTTCTAGTCATGTCTGTGGTGGTGATGCTGTTGTTACATTGTGTTCTAGTCATGTCTGTGGTGGTGATGCTGCTGTTACCTTGTGTTCTAGTCATGTCTGTGGTGGTGATGCTGTTGTTACCTTATGTTCTAGTCATGTCTGTGGTGGTATTGTTGTTACCTTGTGTTCTAGTCATGTCTGTGGTGGTGATGCTGTTGTTACCTTGTGTTCTAGTCATGTCTGTGGTGGTGATGCTGTTGTTACCTTGTGTTCTAGTCATGTCTGTGGTGGTGATGCTGTTGTTACCTTGTGTTCTAGTCATGTCTGTGGTGGTATTGTTGTTACCTTGTGTTCTAGTCATGTCTGTGGTGGTGATGCTGTTGTTACCTTGTGTTCTAGTCATGTCTGTGGTGGTATTGTTGTTACCTTGTGTTCTAGTCATGTCTGTGGTGGTGATGCTGTTGTTACCTTGTGTTCTAGTCATGTCTGTGGTGGTATTGTTGTTACCTTGTGTTCTAGTCATGTCTGTGGTGGTGAGGCTGTTGTTACATTGTGTTCTAGTCATGTCTGTGGTGGTGATGCTGCTGTTACCTTGTGTTCTAGTCATGTCTGTGGTGGTGATGCTGTTGTTACCTTGTGTTCTAGTCATGTCTGTGGTGGTATTGTTGTTACCTTGTGTTCTAGTCATGTCTGTGGTGGTGATGTTGTTGTTACCTTGTGTTCTAGTCATGTCTGTGGTGGTGATGCTGTTGTTACCTTGTGTTCTAGTCATGTCTGTGGTGGTGATGCTGTTGTTACCTTGTGTTCTAGTCATGTCTGTGGTGGTGATGCTGTTGTTACCTTGTGTTCTAGTCATGTCTGTGGGTGGTGATGTTGTTCCTACTGTTCCATTGGTCCTATCTGTTGGAACATAATGAGTCAAATATGTAAGGTGAAAACCCTCCAACAATGAATGAATGAATGAATGAATGAATGAGAGAGAGAGAGAGAGAGAGAGAGAGAGAGAGAGAGAGAGAGAGAGAGAGAGAGAGAGAGAGAGAGAGCACCTGCGTACTTGTTACGGTGTGTGGTTTGTGGGGTGGGTGTTTCTGGACTGAAAGTAGTACCCACTCTGTGTGTTTCAGAGGAAGTGGTGTGAACCTTGACCTGGAGGCCCTGATGTTCTTATTGTCAGAAACACACAATGACTATAACTACTAGTCT
This sequence comes from Salvelinus namaycush, assembly GCF_016432855.1. Taxonomy (NCBI): domain Eukaryota; kingdom Metazoa; phylum Chordata; class Actinopteri; order Salmoniformes; family Salmonidae; genus Salvelinus; species Salvelinus namaycush. Next base: position 33,714 of record NW_024057724.1, on the reverse strand, counting down.
CTCAATACAGCACCTCTCTGAGTAGTTACAATATTAAAGATAATGACTGTAACTACTGGTCTCTCAATACAGCACCTCTCTGAGTAGTTACAATACTAAAGATAATGACTATAACTACTAGTCTCTCAATACAGCACCTCTCTGAGTACAGTTACAATACTAAAGATAATGACTGTAACTACTAGTCTCTCAATACAGCACCTCTCTGAGTAGTTACAATACTAAAGTTAATGACTGTAACTACTAGTCTCTCAATACAGAACCTCTCTGAGTAGTTACAATACTAAAGATAATGACTGTAACTACTAGTCTCTAATACAGCACCTCTCTGAGTACAGTTACAAGACTAAAGATAATGACTATAACTACTAGTCTCTCAATACAGAACCTCTCTGAGTACAGTTACAATATTAAAGATAATGACTGTAACTACTAGTCTCTCAATACAGCACCTCTCTGAGTACAGTTACAATACTAAAGATAATGACTATAACTACTAGTCTCTAATACAGAACCTCTCTGAGTACAGTTACAAGACTAAAGATAATGACTATAACTACTAGTCTCTCAATACAGAACCTCTCTGAGTACAGTTACAATACTAAAGATAATGACTGTAACTACTAGTCTCTCAATACAGAACCTCTCTGAGTAGTTACAATACTAAAGATAATGACTGTAACTACTAGTCTCTCAATACAGAACCTCTCTGAGTAGTTACAATACTAAAGATAATGACTGTAACTACTAGTCTCTCAATACAGCACCTCTCTGAGTAGTTACAATACTAAAGATAATGACTATAACTACTAGTCTCTCAATACAGATCCTCTCTTAGTACAGTTACAATACTAAAGATAATGACTGAACAGATTATAGGGACTAAATAACATGGATTAATATCAGTGACTGGGGGAGAGGGAGATGGGGGAGAGGAGAGGAGAGAGTGGAGATGAGGAGATGCAATAAGGGGAGAGGAGAAGAGGAGATGTGAGAGGGAGACATGAGGGGGAGAGGAGGAGATGTGAGGGGGAGAAAAAAAGGAGGACAGAAAGACAGAGAGAAAGATAACAGAGGAGGGACAGAGATAGATGGAGAGAGAGAGAGATGTAGGCCTACAGATAAGTGTGTAGGCTATAGAGAGCAGTTCTACTGAGGGTAATATACCTGCTGTGGAGTTTGAGGAGTCAGTTGTCAAGGGGATGTTTGTTAATGGGTGTGTCGTGGAGAGGAGAGGTCTGGAGGTGACGGAGCCAGGGTTGGGAGGAGCAGGAGCTGTAGAGAGAGATAGAGAGATAGAGAGTCATAGAAAGAGAGAGAGAAAGAGAGAGAGAACGAAAGAGAAAGAGAGAGAGACAGAGAGAGAGAGAGTGAGGGAGAGAGAGAGAACGAAAGAGAAAGAGAGAGAGAGAGAGAGAGAGAGAGAGAGACAGATATAATGCATCAACACAAATATATAATGTGTCAAATATAATCCTCCACATAAACACACTGATAGAAGGTCTTAGACACCAACCTCTGTCCACAGTGATCCTGACTTCAGTCTTGTTATACCACCACCATGTGTTGATTTCACACCAGTAGGTCCCAGAATCCTCCTGGATCAGGTTAGTGATGGTCACAGTGAAGACTCTTCTCTCTGTGTTGTCAAACAGAGAGAATCTCCCTTCATGAGTCCACGCTGGGTGCTGATGCGTTTGGGATTTGATCACGTCAACCCGGTAGGCCCAGATCCCTTTAGAGAGGTACTTCTGGTTTGTCTCAAACCCTCGGTCATAAGGACACTGAATGCTAGAATTTCCTCCTTCTTTCCCTCTCTTTGTGATCACTGATGACATCACACAGCTCACAGCTATGAAACAACCAAAGAAACACATTCACATCATCTCTACAATAACAGTTGTCATAGTTACCATGTTTCACAGACAGTCAGGTGAGGGAGATAGTTGAGTGACAGGTAGAGAATGTTTAATAATCTGGGACTGAGCGATACAGTACATTTATGTGTTCAGGACTACAGCAATACAGTAAAACAGTGTTGAAGGATAAAGTAAAGTACAGTATTGATCACTGTAGCGTACAATCATACATGTATTGAGGTCTGATAGTAACAGTTCAATATGGGGTGTGTATTAATGTATTGAGGTCTGATAGTAACAGTTCAATATGGGGTGTGTATTAATGTATTGAGGTCTGATAGTAACAGTTCAATATGGGGTGTGTATTAATGTATTGAGGTCTGACAGTAACAGTTCAATATGGGGTGTGTATTAATGTATTGAGGTCTGATAGTAACAGTTCAATATGGGGTGTGTATTAATGTATTGAGGTCTGATAGTAACAGTTCAATATGGGGTGTGTATTAATGTATTGAGGTCTGATAGTAACAGTTCAATATGTGGCGTGTATTAATGTATTGAGGTCTGATAGTAACAGTTCAATATGTGGCGTGTATTAATGTATTGAGGTCTGATAGTAACAGTTCAATATGGGGTGTGTATTAATGTATTGAGGTCTAATAGTAACAGTTCAATATGGGGTGTGTATTAATGTATTGAGGTCTGATAGTAACAGTTCAATATGGGCTGTGTATTAATGTATTGAGGTCTGATAGTAACAGTTCAATATGGGGTGTGTATTAATGTAATATATTCTAATAGTACTCACCACAGAGGAGGCTGATGTTGACCGACATCAGATTCCTCATTCTTCTCTCTGGCTTCCCTCCTATGTTGTACAAATTATACTGTACTCCACTGACTCAGACTCTCTCCCAGTCCGTCCTAGTAGCTATGAACACAACTCTAACCATGTTTAAGAGTTCTGGTAGCTGTTTAGTCCAGAAACACCTCCCCCCCAAACCACAAACGTAAACAAGTACGCAGGCGCGTTCTCTCTCTCTCTCTCTGTCTCTCTCTCTGTCTCTCTCTCTCTGTCTCTCTCTCTCTCTCTCTCTCTCTCTCTCTCTCTCTCTCTCTCTCTCTCTGTCTCTCTCTCTCTCTCTCTCTCTCTCTCTCTCTCGCTCTCTCTCTCTCTCTCGTCAGTTCCTCTTTCAAAACTGTATGTTGATATCTGGGGTTTTCGTTCATGTCATTGTGTGTGTCAGTTTTTTTAGACAAACATTCACACACACACTTATATTTGGGTGTTTGTTTGAATAAATATACATGAATATGGACACTTGATTAAGTTTAAGTTTATCTTATATTATACAATGGGTGGGTATAATCCTTGACGCTGATTGGTTAAAACTTAATTCCAGCCGGTGTCTATTTCACAAGTTACCACCAGCTAAAGCTCTGATGTTGAAATGCCTATTTACTCTCTTCCATCTCACTGCGCAATTCATCAGCCCAGCCAGGCAATTTATAAACTTGATCTCCACTGTAAAAAGCATCTAGACATTATTTCACATTTCTTTTAGACTAGCAATTGGTTTTCAACAGTGGAGATTTGTATAAACGTTGCTGTCTGTCTCTCTGACATTTGCAACATTGTTTCAATATTGAAATTTGATCTCCAGCTGTAACATCGTAATGAACGTGCAGCAGTTGGGAGTCGGGACAAGACAGGCAGGCAGGCATCTTTTCACAGACAGTCAAAATCATGAATCTGCATCATGTTCATGGATATTTACAAAGAAATGTCAATAGAAAACTGGTCAAATGAAATGCAGATAGTTTGCTGTCTTTCCAGCTTCAGTTTGAAGTGATTGTGTTAGCTGTGTTGTTGGCTAGCTCCTCTGTTGTTGGCTAGCTCCTCTGTTGTTGGCTAGCTCCTCTGTTGTTGGCTAGCTCCTCTGAACAACAGTGTCCTGACGAGAGAGCACATTTTCTATGCCAGGCGAAATCACGCCTCATTAGATCATTGTTATGGATGTATCCAAATAAATGTCACTAGAAAACAGCTTAAACAAATGCAGCTACTTTGCTGTTATTCTGGCTGCACTGTTCTACGTGACTGTAGTTGGCTAGCTACCAAGTTGGCTAGCTACCAAGCAACCATTTTTGGCTAACTACCAAGCAGGGGATCAGAACGTTACCAGCCAGGATGGCAATAGAACATTTAGAACCAATGACTGGGTCACTGGTTGGACTGAACGATTGGGTCACGTCCATAGATACAGAACAAAAAGACTGAACGACTGGGTCACGTCCATAGATACAGAATGAAATGACTGAACGACTGGGTCGCGTCCGTAGATACAGAACAAAATGACTGAACGACTGGGTTGCGTCCATAGATACAGAACAAAAAGACTGAACGACTGGGTCGCGTCCGTAGATATAGAACAAAATGACTGAACGACTGGGTCACGTCCATAGATACAGAACAAAATGACTGAACGACTGTCCATAGATACAGAACAAAAAGACTGAACAACTGGGTCATGTACATAGATACAGAACAAAAAGACTGAACGACTGGGTCGCGTCCATAGATACAGAACAAAATGACTGAACGACTGGGTCGCGTCCGTAGATACAGAACAAAAAGACTGAACGACTGGGTCGCGTCCATAGATACAGAACAAAAAGACTGAACGACTGGGTCGCGTCCGTAGATACAGAACAAAATGACTGAACGACTGGGTCGCGTCCGTAGATACAGAACAAAAAGACTGAACGACTGGGTCGCGTCCATAGATACAGAACAAAAAGACTGAACGACTGGGTCGCGTCCATAGATACAGAACAAAAAGACTGAACGACTGGGTCGCGTCCATAAATACAGAACAAAAAGACTGAACGACTGGGTCGCGTCAAAAGATACAGAACAAAAAGACTGAACGACTGGGTCGCGTCCATAGATACAGTACAAAAAGACTGAACGACTGGGTCGCGTCCATAGATACAGAATGAAATGACTACACCCTACACTACTACTGTTACAGTACCTTCACTACACCCTACACTACCTTCACTACACCCTACACTACCTTCACTACACCCTACACTACTCCTGTTACAGTACCTTCACGACACCCTACACTACTCCTGTTACAGTACCTTCACTACACCCTACTCTACTCCTGTTATAGTACCTTCACTACACCCTACACTACTCCTGTTACAGTACCTTCACTACACCCTACTCTACTCCTGTTATATTACCTTCACTACACCCTACACTACTCCTGTTACAGTACCTCCACCACACCCTACACTACTCCTGTTACATTACCTTCACTACACCCTACACTACTCCTGTTACAGTACTTTCACTACACCCTACACTACTCCTGTTACAGTACCTTCACTACACCCTACACTACCTTCACTACACTCTACACTACCTTCACTACACCCTACACTACTCCTGTTACAGTACCTTCACTACACCCTACACTACTCCTGTTACAGTACCTTCACTACACCCTACTCTACTCCTGTTATAGTACCTTCACTACACCCTACACTACTCCTGTTACAGTACCTACACTACATCCTACACTACTCCTGTTACAATACGTTCACTACACCCTACACTACTCCTGTTACAGTACCTTCACTACTCTACTCATGTTACAGTACCTTCACTACACCCGACACTACTCCTGTCACAGTACCTTCACTACACCCTACACTACTCCTGTTACAATACGTTCACTACACCCTACACTACTCCTGTTACAGTACCTTCACTACACTACTCCTGTTACAGTACCTTCACTACACCCTACACTACTCCTGTTACAGTACCTTCACTACACCCTACACTCCTCCTGTTATAGTACCTTCACTACACCCTACACTCCTCCTGTTACAGTACCTTCACTACACCCTACACTACTCCTGTTACAGTACCTTCACTACACACTTGTCACGCCCTGGCCTTAGTATTCTTTGTTTTCTTTATTATTTTAGTTAGGTCAGGGTGTGACATGGGTATTTATGTGGGTTTTGTAGTGTCCAGGGTGATTGTAAGGTTTAGGGGGTTTATTTAGAGTAGTTGGGTTTATGTTTAGTATAGTTGTCTAGCTGTGTCTATGTTGTGTGTAGTTGTCTAGGAAAGTCTATGGTTGCCTGAATGGGTTCCCAATTAGAGACAGCTGGTTTCTGTTGTCTCTGATTGGGAGCCATATTTAAGGTAGCCATAGGCTTTAGTTTGTTGTGGGGAATTGTCTATGTTGAACGTTTGTAGCCTGTGTGTGTGCACTACGTTTATAGCTTCACGGTCGTTTGTTGTTTTGTTAGTTTGTAAGTGTTTTGTTTCGTTTTGCCTTCTTCAATAATAAAAGGAAGATGGCTTATTTTCCACATGCTGCGTTTTGGTCCGTCTCTCCTCCACACGATCGTGACAGAATTCCCCACCAACATCGGATCAAGCAGCGTGTGCAACAACAACAGGACCCACCTACACTGGACTATTGGAATTGGGAGGAAATTCTGGACCGTGAAATACCAGGAGAATATAACCGCCCCAAAGCTGAGCTGGAGGCAGCGAAGGCAGAGAGGCGGAGATATGAGGAGGCAGCAAGGAGACGTGGCTGGAAGCCTGAAAAGCCCGTGAGTACTACCCAAAAATTTCTTGGGGGGGGGCTAAGAGGTAGTGGGCCAAGGGCAGGTAGGAGACCTGCGCCCACTTCCCAGGCTTACCGTGGAGAGCGGGAGTATGGGCAGACGCCGTGTTACGCAGTAGAGCGCACGGTGTCTCCTGTACGGGTGCATAGCCCAGTGCGGGTTATTCCACCTCCCCGCACTGGTAGGGCTAGATTGGGCATTGAGCCAAATGTCATGAAGCCGGCCCTACATATCTGGCCACCAGTACGTCTCCTTGGGCCGGCTTACATGGCACCAGCCTTACGCATGGTGTCCCCGGTTCGCCTACATAGCCCGGTGCGGGTTATTCCACCTCCCCGCACTGGTCGGGCGACGGGGAGCATTCAACCAGGTAAGGTTGGGCAGGCTCGGTGCTCAAGGGAGCCAGTACGCCTGCACGGTCCGGTATTTCCGGCGCCACCTCCCCGCCCCAGCCCAGTACCACCAGTGCCTACACCACGCACCAGGCTTCCAGTGCGTTTCCAGAGCCCTGTTCCTATTCCACGCACTCTCTCTATGGTGCGTGTCTCCAGCCCGGTGCCTCCAGTTCCGGCACCACGCACTGAGCTACCTGTGCGTCTCCAGAGCCCTGTACACACTGTTCCTTCTCCCCGTACTCGTCCTGATGTGCGTGCACTCAGCCCGGTGCCACCAGTGCCGGTACCACGCACCAGGCATATAGTACGTTTTGAGAATCCAGTGTGCCCTGTCCCTGCTCCCCGCACTAGGCTTGAAGTGCGTGTCCCCAGTCCAGTGCCTCCAGTTCCGGCACCACGCACCAGGCCTACAGTGCGTCTCAGCCGGCCAGAGTCTGCCGTCTGCCCAACGGCGCATGAACTGCCTGTCTGCCATGAGCCTGCAAAGCTGCCAGTCTGCCATGAGCCTACAGAGCCTTCCGCCAGACAGGAGCAGCCAAAGCCTTCCGCCAGACAGGAGCAGTCTGAGCCATCCGTCTCCGCAGCGCCATCTGAGCCATCCGTCTCCGCAGCGCCGTCTGAGCCATCCGTCTCCCCAGCGACGTCTGAGCCATCCGTCTCCCCAGCGACGTCTGAGCCATCCGTCTCCCCAGCGCCGTCTGAGCCATCCGTCTCCCCAGCGCCGTCTGAGCCATCCGTCTGTCCCGAGCCATTAGAGCCGCCCGTCTGTCCCGAGCCGTCAGAGCCGATAGTCAGTCAGGAGCCGCTAGAGCCAGTCGTCAGTCAGGATCTGCCAGAGCCGCCAACCAGACAGGATCTGCCAGAGCCGCCAACCAGACAGGATCTGCCAGAGCCGCCAACCAGACAGGATCTGCCAGAGCCGCCAACCAGACAGGATCTGCCAGAGCCGCCAACCAGACAGGATCTGCCAGAGCCGCCAACCAGACAGGATCTGCCAGAGCCGCCAGTGAGCCATGAGCGTCCAGAGCCGTCAGCCAGCCATGAGCGTCCAGAGCCGTCAGCCAGCCATGAGCGTCCAGAGCCGTCAGCCAGCCATGAGCGTCCAGAGCCGTCAGCCAGCCATGAGCGTCCAGAGCCGTCAGCCAGCCATGAGCGTCCAGAGCCGTCAGCCAGCCATGAGCGTCCAGAGCCGTCAGCCAGCCATGAGCGTCCAGAGCCGTCAGCCAGTCATGAGCTGTCCCTCAGCCCAGAGCGGCTATTTATCCAGAACTGCCCCTCAGTCCAGAGCTGTCTCTCTGTCCGGAGCTGCCTTTCAGTCCGGAGTTGCCCCTCTATCCTGAGCTACCTCTCTATCCTGAGCTACCTCTCTATCCTGAGCTATCCCTCTGTCCTGAGCTATCCCTCTGTCCTGAGCTATTCCTCTATCCCGGTGCTGCCCCTTGTGTTGATGTTACCCAAAAGATTAAGTGGGGGTAATATGAGGGTGGTCATTTGTAGGGGGAGATATAAGCTGGGATTGACTATGGTGGGGTGGGGACCTCGCCCTGAGCCTGAGCCACCACCGTGGTCAGATGCCCACCCAGACCCTCCCCTAGACTTTGTGCTGGTGCACCCGGAGTTCGCACCTCAAGGGGGGGGGGGCTATGTCACGCCCTGGCCTTAGTATTCTTTGTTTTCTTTATTATTTTAGTTAGGTCAGGGTGTGACATGGGTATTTATGTGGGTTTTGTAGTGTCCAGGGTGATTGTAAGGTTTAGGGGGTTTATTTAGAGTAGTTGGGTTTATGTTTAGTATAGTTGTCTAGCTGTGTCTATGTTGTGTGTAGTTGTCTAGGAAAGTCTATGGTTGCCTGAATGGGTTCCCAATTAGAGACAGCTGGTTTCTGTTGTCTCTGATTGGGAGCCATATTTAAGGTAGCCATAGGCTTTAGTTTGTTGTGGGGAATTGTCTATGTTGAACGTTTGTAGCCTGTGTGTGTGCACTACGTTTATAGCTTCACGGTCGTTTGTTGTTTTGTTAGTTTGTAAGTGTTTTGTTTCGTTTTGCCTTCTTCAATAATAAAAGGAAGATGGCTTATTTTCCACATGCTGCGTTTTGGTCCGTCTCTCCTCCACACGATCGTGACAACCCTACACTACTCCTGTTACAGTACCTTCACTACAACCTACACAACTCCTGTTACAGTACCTTCACTACACCCTACACTACTCCTGTTACAGTATCTTCACTACACCCTACACTACTCCTGTTACAGTACCTTCACTACACCCTACACTACTCCTGTTACAGTACCTTCACTACACCCTACACTACTCCTGTTACAGTACCTTCACTACACACTACACTACTCCTGTTACAGTACCTTCACTACACCCTACACTACTCCTGTCACAGGACCTTCACTACACCCTACACTACTCCTGTTACAGTACCTTCACTACACCCTACACTACTCCTGTTACAGTACCTTCAATACACCCTACTCTAAGTATGTTGTCTATCACTAGCTGCACGTCATCAGAGAGCGACACATGTTTGTTGTTGTTGAATGCTGTGAAGCATTAAAAACAATCAAGCAACCCAGAAAAGTGCTAACAATACCCAATATTAACATATGTAGCCTAAGAAACAAGGTCCAATAGGTCAATAACTTGCTTGTAACAGAGGACATTCATATTCTGACTATCTCTGAAACTCACTTAGATAATACCTTTGATGATACAGTGGGTAGCAATACATGGTTATAACATCTACCGAAAAGACAGAAATGCCAAAGGAGGCGGTGTTGTGGTCCATATTCAGAACCACATTCCTGTAAAGCTTAGGGACGATTTAATGTAAATAGGGCTAGGGGACAACTTCCGATGAAACTGGAGGGCGCGCAATTTAAATAAATAATCATGATATTGAACATTTAGGTGCATACAAGTGATTTATATCGGTTGAAACTTTAAGTTCCTGTTAATCTAACTGCACTGTCCAATTTACAGTTGCTATTACAGCGAAAGCATGCCATGGGATTGTTTGAGGACAGCGCCCAACATCAAAATATTTTTCCACCGGCACAGGTTTCATAAATTCACAAATAGTGATTAAATATTCACTTACTTGTTGAAAATCTTCCTCTGATTTGTCATCCAAAGGGTCCCAGCTATAACATGTAGTGTTGTTTTGTTAGATAAAATCCTTCTTTATATCCCGAAAGGGAGTTACTTCCGGCGCCGACCGAGATGGCCGCCTCGCTTCGCGTTCCTGGAAAATATGCAGTATTTTGTTTTTTTATGTGTTATTCCTTACATTGGTACCCCAGGTAATCTTAGGTTTCATTACATACAGTCGGGAGGAACTACTGAATATAAGAGCAACGTCAACTCACCATCGTTCCAACGAGGAATATGACTTTCCCGAAACGGATCCAGTGTTTTGCCTTCCACCCAATACAATGGATCTGATCCCAGCCGGCGACCCTATGCGACGCCGTAAAAGGGGCAAACGTAGCGGTCTCCTGGTCAGGCTTCGGAGACGGGCACATCGCGCTCCACTCCCTAGCATACTACTCGCCAATGTCCAGTCTCTTGACAATAAGGTTGATGAAATCCGAGCATGGGTAACATTCCAGAGAGACATCAGGGATTGTAACGTTCTCTGCTTCACGGAAACATGGCTCACTCAAGAGACGCTAACGGAGTCGGTGCAGCCAGCTGGTTTCTTCACGCATCGCGCCGACAGAAACAAACATCTTTCTGGTAAGAAGAGGGGCGGGGGTGTATGCCTTATGATTAACGAGACGTGGTGTGATCATAACAACATACAGGAACTCAAGTCATTCTATTCACCTGATCTAGAATTCCTCACAATCAAATGTCGACCGCATTATCTACCAAGGGAATTCTCTTCGATTATAATCACAGCCGTATATATTCCCCCCCAAGCAGACACATCGATGGCCCTGAACGAACTTTATCTGACTCTTTGTAAACTGGAAACCACACACCCTGAGGCTGCATTCATCGTAGCTGGGGATTTTAACAAGGCTAATCTGAAAACAAAACTCCCTAAATTCTATCAGCATATCGATTGTGCTACCAGGGCTGGTAAAACCTTGGATCATTGTTATACTAACTTCCGCGACGCATATAAGGCCCTCCACCGCCCTCCTTTCGGAAAAGCTGACCACGACTCCATTTTGTTGCTTCCAGCCTACAAACAGAAACTAAAACAACAAGCTCCCTCGCTCAGGTCTGTTCAACGCTTGTCCGACCAATCTGATTCCACGCTTCAAGACTGCTTCGATCACGCGGATTGGAATATGTTCCGCATTGCGTTCAACAACAACATTGACGAATATGCTGATTCGGTGAGCGAGTTCATTAGAAAGTGCATTGACGATGTCGTACCCACAGCAACGATTAAAACATTCCCAAACCAGAAACCGTGGATTGACGGCAGCATTCGCGTGAAACTGAAAGCGCGAACCACTGCTTTTAACCAGGGCAAGGTGACCGGAAACATGACCGAATACAAACAGTGTAGCTATTCTCTCCGCAAGGCAATCAAACAAGCTAAGTCCCAGTACAGAGACAAAATAGAGACAAAATAGAGTCGCAATTCAACAGCTCAGACACAAGAGGTATGTGGCAAGGTCTACAGTCAATCACGGATTACAAAAAGAAAACCAGCCCCGTCGCGGACCAGGATGTCTTGCTCCCAGACAGGCTAAATAACTTTTTTGCTCGCTTTGAGGACAATACAGTGCCACTGACACGGCCCGTTACCAAAACCTGCGGGCTCTCCTTCACTGCAGCCGAGGTGAGTAAAACATTTAAACGTGTTAACCCTCGCAAGGCTGCAGGCCCAGACGGCATTCCCAGCCGCGTCCTCAGAGCATGCGCAGACCAGCTGGCTGGTGTGTTTACGGACATATTCAATCAATCCTTATCCCAGTCTGCTGTTCCCACATGCTTCAAGAGGGCCACCATTGTTCCTGTTCCCAAGAAAGCTAAGGTAACTGAGCTAAACGACTACCGCCCCGTTGCACTCACTTCCGTCATCATGAAGTGCTTTGAGAGACTAGTCAAGGACCATATCACCTCCACCCTACCTGACACCCTAGACCCACTCCAATTTGCTTACCGACCCAATAGGTCCACAGACGACGCAATCGCAACCACACTGCACACTGCCCTAACCCATCTGGACAAGAGGAATACCTATGTGAGAATGCTGTTCATCGACTACAGCTCAGCATTTAACACCATAGTACCCTCCAAACTCGTCATCAAGCTCGAGACCCTGGGTCTCGACTCCGCCCTGTGCAACTGGGTCCTGGACTTCCTGACGGGCCGCCCCCAGGTGGTGAGGGTAGGTAACATCTCCACCCCTCTGATCCTCAACACTGGGGCCCCACAAGGGTGCGTTCTGAGCCCTCTCCTGTATTCCCTGTTCACCCACGACTGCGTGGCCATGCACGCCTCCAACTCAATCATCAAGTTTGCGGATGACACTACAGTGGTAGGCTTGATTACCAACAACGACGAGACAGCCTACAGGGAGGAGGTGAGGGCCCTCGGAGTGTGTTGTCAGGAAAATAACCTCACACTCAACGTCAACAAAACAAAGGAGATGATTGTGGACTTCAGGAAACAGCAGAGGGAGCACCCCCCTATCCACATCGACGGGACAGTAGTGGAGAAGGTGGAAAGTTTTAAGTTCCTCGGTGTACACATCACAGACAAACTGAATTGGTCCACCCACACAGACAGCATTGTGAAGAAGGCGCAGCAGCGCCTCTTCAACCTCAGGAGGCTGAAGAAATTCGGCTTGTCACCAAAAGCACTCACAAACTTCTACAGATGCACAATCGAGAGCATCCTGTCGGGCTGTATCACCGCCTGGTACGGCAACTGCTCCGCCCACAACCGTAAGGCTCTCCAGAGGGTAGTGAGGTCTGTACAATGTATCACCGGGGGCAAACTACCTGCCCTCCAGGACACCTACACCACCCGATGTCACAGGAAGGCCATAAAGATCATCAAGGACAACAACCACCCAAGCCACTGCCTGTTCACCCCGCTATCATCCAGAAGGTGAGGTCAGTACAGGTGCATCAAAGCAGGGACCGAGAGACTGAAAAACAGCTTCTATCTCAAGGCCATCAGACTGTTAAACAGCCACCACTAACATTTAGCGGCCGCTGCCAACATACTGACTCAACTCCAGCCACTTTAATAATGGGAATTTATGGAAATTATGTAAAAATGTACCACTAGCCACTTTAAACAATGCCACTTAATATAATGTTTACATATACCCTACATTACTCATCTCATATGTATATACTGTACTCTATATCATCTACTGCATCTTGCCATCTTTATGTAATACATGTATCACTAGCCACTTTAAACTATGCCACTTTATGTTTACATACCCTACATTACTCATCTCATATGCATATACTGTACTCTATACCATCTACTGCATCTTGCCTATGCCGTTCTGTACCATCACTCATTCATATATCTTTATGTACATATTCTTTATCCCTTTACACTTGTGTGTATAAGGTAGTAGTTGTGGAATTGTTAGGTTAGATTACTTGTTGGTTATTACTGCATTGTCGGAACTAGAAGCACAAGCATTTCGCTACACTCGCATTAACATCTGCTAACCATGTGTATGTGACAAATAACATTTGATTTGATTTGATTTGAAAAAGTATCTTTAGTTGGCGCCATCGATTTGAGTAATACACCCTTTCAACATGCAGAGAAAGGAATCCGAAAATGTACCCCTAAACTTTGTTTCAACAAGTAAGAATAAGTTTCAATATACTCCTCAGACACCCTAAAATGTAATCAAACTATAATATTTCTTACGGAAAGAATAATGTTCAATAAAACCGATTTTAGCAGGTGCGTCTTGTCTTCATGGCGCCCAAACACGAATTTCCAAGACTGTGTCCCTGTACTAAAACTGATATTTCTTATTCGTTTTGGAAGTTACAACCCTGAAACCTTGAACTGCTGACATCCTGTGGAAGCCATAGGAATTGCACTACACCCACGTTGTCGGACGCCGCTCTGGTCTGGTGGAAGTTGCTACTTAGTCCGGTCTCTCTGTGGCTTTTCAGTGTGAATGTGTGTGTGTGTCAGTGTATCTCAGGTGGTTCTAGTCGACACGCTTCCTCTACATGTCCAGACACAAACACACTGAAAAACACACACTACACACACATACACAAATACACACAATAATAGTCCATATTCACTCTGTTTTAAACATTTTGATGCGTTTTAATGAAAAGCTTTAAAAGGCACAGTTTATGTACATATACAACAGCTATGTAAATCTCAAAGGTACAACTGACTATTAAGGTATTACTGTCTTCATTATTATAACAGCCAAAATGAAGGCAAAATTACATGACAAAACACAAATATTTACAATAATGTTGGTTGACTTTCACAAAATCTGGAACTAAAAGTGATTTTGAAGCCAGATGGTCATATTTTACAGACATTATATACAGTAAAACCTCGTGAGCTGTTTTAATACAAAATGTCAAGGAGGATTTGAAACAGGAAAGGGATTGTTTTCTTCATGTCATTCCAAGATGGCGGCTCTGTGGTGACAACCCTTCATCTCTCTACAGGAAGCTTCTCTTCATCCCAGATGTCACCTTGTTCTCTATAGAGCACTGCCTTTGACCAGGGTCCATATGGGGGAAGATAATAGGACGTCATTTGGGATGCATCTCTTGTAGAGATTATATACTACTACATTATTTTGGGTAGTTGGGCTGTAGAGTAGATGGCGTCTTCTGGAGTGCCTTTAGAGAAGTGTACAGCAGGGTATCTTGTAGATTCTACAGTATCTTTGGGTAGCTGGGCTGTAGAGTAGATGGCATCTTCTGGAGTGTCTTTAGAGAAGTGTACAGCAGGGTATCCTGTAGATTCTACAGTATCTTTGGGTAGCTGGGCTGTAGAGTAGATGGCATCTTCTGGAGTGTCTTTAGAGAAGTGTACAGCAGGGTATCTTGTAGATTCTACAGTATCTTTGGGTAGCTGGGCTGTAGAGTAGATGGCATCTTCTGGAGTGTCTTTAGAGAGGTCTACATCAGGGTATCTTGCAGATTCTACAGTATCTTTGGGTAGCTGGGCTGTAGAATAGATGGAATCATCCTGGGATCCACTGGCTGTTGCAGGTCTTGAAGAGACTCTCGAATCTTTGGGTAGATCCACACTGGAGTAGATGAGAGAAGCTGGTTGATCTGCAGTAGAATAGCTTGGATTTATATCATCTTTGTGGCAGCTAGCGTTAGCATAGATGTCACAGTGTGAGACACCGGTAGCATGGCCAGCAGGGTAGGTTGTAGAAGGTTGGCTGGCAGGGTAGGTTGTAGAGGGTTGGCCAGCAGGGTAGGTTGTAGAGGCTTGGTCAGCAGGGTAGGTTGTAGAGACTTGGCCAGCAGGGTAGGTTGTGGAGACTTGGCCAGCAGGGTAGGTTGTAGAGACTTGGCCAGCAGGGTAGGTTGTGGAGACTTGGCCAGCAGGGTAGGTTGTAGAGGCTTGGCCAGCAGGGTAGGTTGTAGAGGGTTGGCCAGCAGGGTAGGTTGTAGAGGGTTGGCCAGCAGGGTAGGTTGTGGAGACTTGGCCAGCAGGGTAGGTTGTAGAGGGTTGGCCAGCAGGGTAGGTTGTAGAGGCTTGACCAGCAGGGTAGGTTGTAGAGGCTTGGCCAGCAGGGTAGGTTGTAGAGTTGGTAGGTGAGTTGACATTGGAGTAGACTGAAGAGATGACCACAGGGAGTGTGTCTGTCTGTCTGTCTGTCTGCCTCTCTGATCTCCTCATAGATACACTCAACCTGCATACAGAACCAATGACAATAGATACATGTTCAGATATGAAAAGAAGTGGAGGCCCTCAACCATCAACATCATGTTAGCCACTGTTGATCTTCATGGAATGATAACAGACTACAGTAGAAACCCATTAGAGGCTGTAGACTCACACACTCAACCCTTAGATGGTTAGTTTACCACCTCCCTGTCTATCACCTCTACACTACACTCTATTATGGACACACACACACACACACACACACACACACACACACACACACACACACACACACACACACACACACACACACACACACACACACACACACACACACACACACACACACACACACCTTTGTATCTCTCACCTCTCCAGTAGGGTCAGGTTGTGTGTTGGAGGAGACTGGTGGTGGTGTTCTCCTGGTTCCTCTCCTCTGTCTGTAGAACAGGAGCAGGACCAGTCCTAACACGGTCACCATGACTACCAGACCAGCACTGGTCCACACCATCAGACCTGACCACAGACAGGAGGAGAGACTTTACAGAGTACTGTATATATCATAGATACCATCAGACCTGACCACAGACAGGAGGAGAGACTTTACAGAGTACTGTATATATCATAGATACCATCAGACCTGACCACAGACAGGAGGAGAGACTTTACAGAGTACTGTATATATCATAGATACCATCAGACCTGACAACAGACAGGAGGAGAGACTTTACAGAGTACTGTATATATCATATATACCATCAGACCTGACCACAGACAGAAGGATAGACTTTACAGAGTACTGTATATATCATAGATACCATCAGACCTGACCACAGACAGGAGGAGAGACTTTACAGAGTACTGTATATATCATAGATACCATCAGACCTGACCACAGACAGGAGGAGAGACTTTACAGAGTACTGTATATATCATAGATACCATCAGACCTGACCACAGACAGGAGGAGAGACCTTACAGAGTACTGTATATATGATAGAGACCACCAGACCTGACCACAGACAGGAGAGACTTTACAGAGTACTGTATATATTATAGATACCATCAGACCTGACCAGAGACAGGAGGAGAGACTTTACAGAGTACTGTTTATATTATAGATACCATCAGACCTGACCACAGATAGATACAACGTTCATTCGGTCAGTTGGTTTCTCAGTTGGTCAGCGGGTTGGTCAGTCAGTCTCTCAGTAAGGCAGGAAGACAGACAGACAGAAAGACAGACAGACAGACAGACAGACAGACAGACAGACAGACAGACAGACAGACAGACAGACAGACAGACAGACAGACAGACAGACAGACAGACAGACAGACAGACAGACAGACAGACAGAGAAAATAAAGGTGTGATAAAGTAGGAGACTGTCGTGATCAGAGTAACCATAGCAACAGAGGCCATGGTTTCAGCAGCTGCTCAGCCCAAAACCTCAAGAGTTGTACCACTTCCTGTAGGCCTCTGAGAGACTCTCATGTACACCATGTTTTAGCCAGCACTCAAATCATTAGACATGAAACTTACCAGCACTCTGACTCGGTCCTGCACCAGGAGAGTAGTCTGGGGGAGAGAGAGGGGGGAGCAAGAGATTGTGATAGTAAAGTAACTGTTACTATACTTTTCAAGCTACTTTTCTATATTGCCAACTACCAGGTCCACAACAAGCAAGGTTGTATACGGCAGGTAGACTGGTGACTAAGAGTTAAAACTGTCAACTTCTCTCTTGTAAAGTTACCATGTTTGTTTCAGCAGAGGAGGAACACATTGTTGAGATGATGACAATATAGTTAAAGTACACATCAATATATTTTATTACATTGATCCACATAT
The DNA here is from genome assembly GCF_016432855.1 of Salvelinus namaycush. Classification (NCBI taxonomy): domain Eukaryota; kingdom Metazoa; phylum Chordata; class Actinopteri; order Salmoniformes; family Salmonidae; genus Salvelinus; species Salvelinus namaycush. Next base: position 16,110 of record NW_024057724.1, on the reverse strand, counting down.
GCTCACAGTGATTGAGAAAGTATGGTGCAGTATGGATTTCTAAAAGTACAAATGTTACAAAGAATAACATTTTACTAACACTCTCCTGTCTCTGTGTCAATGTAATGGTGTCATCATTTCAGTTTGGGTCTGTTATGTTGAGGGTTTGGTAGGTGGAGTCTTGGGTTGTTGTGTTGGGGGTTTGGTAGGTGGAGTCTTGGGTCTGTTATGTTGAGGGTTTGGTAGGTGGAGTCTTGGGTTATTGTGTTGAGGGTTTGGTAGGTGGAGTCTTGGGTTGTTGTGTTGAGGGTTTGGTAGGTGGAGTCTTGGGTTGTTGTGTTGGGTGTTTGGTATGTGGAGTCTTGGGTTGTTGTGTTGAGGGTTTGGTAGGTGGAGTCTTGGGTTGTTGTATTGAGGGTTTGGTAGGTGGAGACTTGGGTTGTTGATATAATCTAATAGATGATCTATGCTGTCAGAAGGAGGGTCTAGAGAAGTCAGATCGATTTTTTTTATTTAGTGAAGAATTAACAAAACTATATACAATTACGATAAAATTACATTATAAAACCAACACAATAAAATGATGACAGATTTATATTAAACCAAAAACATCCTGCAACGTTCTGATGAGTCCTCGACTGTACACATTCCCCTTAACACATCACATCCCCCTGGTCCAGACACATTCCCCTTAACACATCACATCCCCCTGGTCCAGTCAGATCCCCCTTAACACAACACATCCCCCTGGTCCAGACACATTCCCCTTAACACATCACATCCCCCTGGTCCAGACACATTCCCCTTAACACATCACATCCCCCTGGTCCAGACACATTCCCCTTAACACATCACATCCCCCTGGTCCAGACACATTCCCCTTAACACAACACATCCCCCTGGTCCAGACACATTCCTCATAACACAACACATCCCCCTGGTCCAGACACATTCCCCTTAACACAACACATCCCCCTGGTCCAGACACATTCCCCTTAACACATCACATCCCCCTGGTCCAGACACATTCCCCTTAACACATCACATCCCCCTGGTCCAGACACATTCCCCTTAACACAACACATCCCCCTGGTCCAGACACATTCCCCTTAACAGAACACATCCCCCTGGTCCAGTCACATTCCGCTTAACACAACACATCCCCCTGGTCCAGTCACATTCCCCTTAACACAACACATCCCCTGGTCCAGACATATTCCCCTTAACACAACACATCCCCCTGGTCCAGACACATTCCCCTTAACAGAACACATCCCCCTGGTCCAGTCACATTCCGCTTAACACAACACATCCCCCTGGTCCAGTCACATTCCCCTTAACACAACACATCCCCTGGTCCAGACATATTCCCCTTAACACAACACATCCCCCTTTTCCAGACACATCCCCCTGGTCCAGACACATTCCCCTGGTCCAGACACATTCCCCTTAACACAACACATCCCCCTGGTCCAGACACATTCCCCTTAACACAACACATCCCCCTTTTCCAGACACTTCCCCCTGGTCCAGACACATCCCCCTGGTCCAGACACATTCCCCTTAACACAACACATCCCCCTGGTCCAGACACATTCCCCTTAACACATCACATCCCCCTTAACACATCACATTCCCCTTAACACATCACATCCCCCTGGTCCAGACACATTCCCCTTAACACATCAAATCCCCCTGGTCCAGACACATCCCCCTGGTCCAGACACATCCCCCTGGTCCAGACACATCCCCCTGGTCCAGACACATTCCCCTTAACACAACACATCCCCCTGGTCCAGACACATTCCCCTTAACACAACACATTCCCCTGGTCCAGACACATTCCCCTTAACACAACACATCCCCCTGGTCCAGACACATTCCGCTTAACACATCACATCCCCCTGGTCCAGACACATTCCCCTTAACACAACACATCCCCCTGGTCCAGTCACATTTCCCTTAACACATCACATCCCCCTGGTCCAGTCACATTCCCCTTAACACATCACATCCCCCTGGTCCAGACACATTCCCCTTAACACATCACATCCCCCTGGTCCAGACACATTCCCCTTAACACAACAAATCCCCCTGGTCCAGACACATTCCCCTTAACACAACACATCCCCATGGTCCAGACACATTCCCCTTAACACAACACATCCCCCTGGTCCAGACACATCCCCCTGGTCCAGACACATCCCCCTGGTCCAGACACATCCCCCTGGTCCAGACACATCCCCCTGGTCCAGACACATTCCCCTTAACACAACACATCCCCCTGGTCCAGACACATTCCCCTTAACAGAACACATCCCCCTGGTCCAGACACATTCCATTTAACACAACACATCCCCCTGGTCCAGACACATTTCCCTTAACACATCACATTCCCCTTAACACATCACATCCCCCTGGTCCAGACACATTCCCCTTAACACATCAAATCCCCCTGGTCCAGACACATCCCCCTGGTCCAGACACATCCCCCTTGACCAGACACATCCCCCTTAACACATCACATTCCCCTTAACACAACAAATCCCCCTGGTCCAGACACATTCCCCTTAACACATCACATCCCCCTTAACACATCACATTCCCCTTAACACATCACATCCCCCTGGTCCAGACACATTCCCCTTAACACATCAAATCCCCCTGGTCCAGACACATCCCCCTGGTCCAGACACATTCCCCTTAACACAACACATCCCCCTTGACAAGACACATTCCCCTTAACACAACACATCCCCCTGGTCCAGACACATTCCCCTTAACACAACACATCCCCCTGGTCTAAACACATTCCCCTTAACACATCACATCCCCCTGGTCTAAACACATTCCCCTTAACACATCACATCCCCCTGGTCTAAACACATTCCCCTTAACACAACACATCCCCCTGGTCCAGACACATTCCCCTTAACACATCACACCCCCCTGGTCCAGACACATTCCCCTTAACACAACACATCCCCCTGGTCCAGACACATTCCCCTTAACACAACACATTCCCCTGGTCCAGACACATTCCCCTTAACACATCACATCCCCCTGGTCCAGACACATCCCCCTGGTCCAGTCACATCCCCCTGGTCCAGACACATTCCGCTTAACACATCACATCCCCCTGGTCCAGACACATTCCCCTTAACACAACACATTCCCCTGGTCCAGACACATTCCCCTTAACACATCACATCCCCCTGGTCCAGACACATCCCCCTGGTCCAGACACATCCCCCTGGTCCAGACACATTCCGCTTAACACATCACATCCCCCTGGTCCAGACACATTCCCCTTAACACAACACATCCCCCTGGTCCAGACACATTCCCCTTAACACAACACATCCCCCTGGTCCAGACACATTCCCCTTAACACATCACATCCCCCTGGTCCAGACACATTCCCCTTAACACAACACATCCCCCTGGTCCAGACACATTCCCCTTAACACATCACATCCCCCTGGTCCAGACACATTCCCCTTAACACAACACAGCCCCCTGGTCCAGACACATTCCCCTTAACACAACACATTCCCCTGGTCCAGACACATTCCCCTTAACACATCACATCGCCCTGGTTCAGACACATCGCCCTGGTCCAGACACTTTCCCCTGGTCCAGTCACATCCCCCTTAACACAACACATTCCCCTGGTCCAGACACATTCCCCTTAACACAACACATCCCCCTGGTCCAGACACATTCCCCTTAACACATCACATCCCCCTGGTCCAGACACATTCCCCTTAACACAACACATCCCCCTGGTCTAAACACATTCCCCTTAACACATCACATCCCCTGGTCTAAACACATTCCCCTTAACACAACACATCCCCCTGGTCTAAACACATTCCCCTTAACACATCACATCCCCCTGGTCTAAACACATTCCCCTTAACACAACACATCCCCCTGGTCCAGACACATTCCCCTTAACACATCACATCGCCCTGGTCCAGACACATTTCCCTTAACACATCACATCCCCCTGGTCCAGACACATCCCCCTTAACACAACACATCCCCCTGGTCCAGACACATTCCCCTTAACACAACACATCCCCCTGGTCCAGACACATTCCCCTTAACACATCACATCCCCCTGGTCCAGACACATCCCCCTTAACACAACACATCCCCCTGGTCCAGACACATTCCCCTTAACACATCACATCCCCCTGGTCCAGACACCTTCCCCTTAACACAACACATCCCCCTGGTCCAGACACAATGTACAATCATAAATGCAATTAAGACAAAATAACGTCACAATAAAATTATAATTATAATTATTATAATGCTCATCATCATCATCATAATCTACTGGGTGGCTGCACTCATATTGAACAATTTAAACTGCGATGGCAGAGTTTGTTGACTCCACCCCTATATCACTGTCAGTTTTGAGCAGGACATTTGGAGTTTGTTGACTCCACCCCTATATCACTGTCAGTTTTGAGCAGGACATTTGGAGTTTGTTGACTCCACCCCTATATCACTGTCAGTTTTGAGCAGGGCATTTGGAGTTTGTTGACTCCACCCCTATATCACTGTCAGTTTTGAGCAGGACATTTGGATTTTGTTGACTCCACCCCTATATCACTGTCAGTTTTGAGCAGGGCATTTGGAGTTTGTTGACTCCACCCCTATATCACTGTCAGTTTTGAGCAGGACATTTGGATTTTGTTGACTCCACCCCTATATCACTGTCAGTTTTGAGCAGGGCATTTGGAGTTTGTTGACTCCACCCCTATATCACTGTCAGTTTTGAGCAGGACATTTGGAGTTTGTTGACTCCACCCCTATATCACTGTCAGTTTTGAGCAGGACATTTGGAGTTTGTTGACTCCACCCCTATATCACTGTCAGTTTTGAGCAGGACATTTGGAGTTTGTTGACTCCACCCCTATATCACTGTCAGTTTTGAGCAGGACATTTGGAGTTTGTTGACTCCACCCCTATATCACTGTCAGTTTTGAGCAGGACATTTGGAGTTTGTTGACTCCACCCCTATATCACTGTCAGTTTTGAGCAGGGCATTTGGCGTTTGTTGACTCCACCCCTATATCACTGTCAGTTTTGAGCAGGACATTTGGAGTTTGTTGACTCCACCCCTATATCACTGTCAGTTTTGAGCAGGACATTTGGAGTTTGTTGACTCCACCCCTATATCACTGTCAGTTTTGAGCAGGACATTTGGATTTTGTTGACTCCACCCCTATATCATTGTCAGTTTTGAGCAGGACATTTGGAGTTTGTTGACTCCACCCCTATATCACTGTCAGTTTTGAGCAGGACATTTGGAGTTTGTTGACTCCACCCCTATATCACTGTCAGTTTTGAGCAGGGCATTTGGCGTTTGTTGACTCCACCCCTATATCACTGTCAGTTTTGAGCAGGACATTTGGAGTTTGTTGACTCCACCCCTATATCACTGTCAGTTTTGAGCAGGACATTTGGAGTTTGCATCCGAGCTCCTAAATTGCCCATAAAGTGATACCTCCGCTCAACCGGGCAAGACATGCAAACTCACTGTCACTGGCAGAACAGGAAGTAGCTAAGTGACTGTGAGTGTATGTATCTTGTGATTGGTTGCCAGTGACTCAAGTGTCTATGGGTATGCTGCCCGTGGAGTCGATGGGAGGAGCCTAAGAGGAGCAGAGTGGATGATTGACAGTAGAGTAGGTGGGGCTTTGACAGCTCACAGTAGCATAGTCACATGATGAAGTGCCCTGTGTAGTAATGGCAGCGTTGGCCTCATTGGGGCAGCTGCCCTCTTTAGAAATGGTGGCAGTTGCTTCGTTGGGGCCACTGGGAGTCTTGTGGAAGTTGACGCTGGCGTAGTTGGGAGAGTCAGAGTAGCTTGTGGGTAAGTTGGCGGTGGCATAGATGGTGGAGGTCGCAGCATCTGAGTCTGACTGTAGGGGGCGCTCCATTATCTCCTCATAGTCACCGTCACCATGACAACCCTGGAGAGGAGGAGGAAGCGAGAGGGAGGATTAGAAGGAAGAGAGGGAGGAGGAGAGAGAGAGAGAGAGAGAGAGAGAGAGAGAGAGAGAGTGAGTGAGTGAGTGAGATAGAGAGAGAAAGAGATAATGAGAGAGAGAGAGAGATAATGAGAGAGAGAGAGAGATTATGAGAGAGGGGAGTAGAGGAAGAGGGGACAATAGTATGACAAATAAAACACACTCGATGACATCACTCAGTCAAAAAATAATAATTTAAATACAGACACTGACCCCTTCATTGTTTCCTTTGTCTGGACTCACTCTGTGTGTTGAAGAGACAGATCCTGTGGAACACAACACACACATATCACTCACCAGAGAGAGAGAGAGAGAAAGAGAGAGAGACAGGAAGAGAGAGAGAGACAGACACACAGACAGGCACAGCCACAGGCACAGACACAGACACAGACACAGACACAGACACAGACACAGACACAGACACAGACACAGACACAGACACATAGAATCAGGCAAGGCTCAGACACTCCTCAGTGACTATTCATTCTCTATTTCTCAACCAGGGACAAATGATGATGTGGATATTATGCTAATTGTTTTATCTGAAAGGAAAACTGAGAGATTGTAAAAAAAAGGGGAAGTGATCAAATAATTTATAAGGTTAAAGATAAGGATTGAATAATTCTACCCGGAAACTTAACCATTAGGGATTAGATGATATGTAGCATGTATAAGGAATAATGAAAGTATTAAACATAAGTCCAACTAGGTTGAGGGAAAGAGAGGAATGTGTGACTAAGAAAACACAGAGAACAATTAAACTGTGTTTGAACCGACCCGGCTAGAGCTCTGAGAAATGTATGATAGGACAGGGAGTACCCCTCCAGGTTTCCCTAATCTCGGGGGAATGGAACAGTCGGCTGGGTAGTGATAAACAGTGGTGAGAACTCTGGAGAAGAAGCTAACTCTCCTAATGTTCGTGTGCATGTGTGTGCGTAAGTACGGAGCATGGTATAAAATGGATGTCTTTGAATATGAACTGGAGAGTGCTCTCGTGAATAAACATTGATTTGACTATTGTAAACTGGGAATTCTGTCTGTTTCATTGAAACCAGAACTTGACAAACTCTGGGTTGCAGAACGATTAGATTAATTGAAATGTATGAACATTGATACAGTTTTTCTCAGTCGCTTTGGTGCATTTCTTAGATCAAAAGTGCAATTCTACTTGTACAAATTCCAAATCATCTAGTCACTTGTGCACATCATTAAAGCATTTTCTTATTCCTTTGAACAAATTGCAATTGATAATGTACAAGTGTCAGCTTTTTTCCACATTATCAATTGCTCATGTCATGTTGATCAAAATATAGTAGATGGTTCTCTGTTGAATAGTCTTACCCCTCAAAACATCTAGGCATTAGTTCCTTGCATAAGCCATTACATGCAAAATTGTTGAACTATTTGTCATAAACTGTCAAGCACAGTTTTACACATTTCTATTAGACCTTTTGTACAAAAACGTGAATTGATGAATCGTGCAGGTGAAATTGACCCTCACTCATGAAGGAATGTAAAGTGTTAGTTCAACCAACAATCAACCAGTTGTCTAAAGTGCTCAAAGGTGCATCTCATGAAGAATCAATTGGCAAGCAAATATAGACAGACCGCAACACAGAGTTGCAATTTTCCAATAATGGATGGACCAGGAAACGAACAGGGTCAACAGCCAAGAGGAGGAAGAAGAGGAGCAAGGATGCGTGGTGGAAGGCAAAACAGAGGAAGAGGCAGAAGAGGACATAGGCGCATATCTGATGACATAAGGGCCACTATTGTAGACCATGTTGTCAATCATGGCCTTACAATGGCTGAGGCGGGTCGAAGGGTGCAGCCGAATATTGGGAGATCAACCGTGTCCTCAATAGTTCAAACGTTTCGAAGAGAGAACAGGTATGTCCACCAATGTACAGTGCACTGTTACTGTATATAAGCAGTATACTGTATACTTCCTACAATGCTTCATATTACAGTAGTCCACTTGTATTTCACAGCATACAGAAATATACTCTATACAGATACATACAGCACCTTACATGCACCCACCTGTATGTTTTACAGTAAAATGTGTGTTCGCATAGTTTTTGTCTATGTGAAAGTGTGCGATGCATCACTGCATTTTTCCCCACATAGGACTGCAAGATTACCTCAAACCGGTGGCAGAGGACGCCTTTTCACACCTCAACAGGAGGAGACTATTTGCACCATGGTCCGAGCAAACAATGCCATGAGACTCGGGGAAATACAAAGGACCATTATAGAAGACAACGATGTCTTTGAAAACATCCATACGGTTAGCATCTCAACCATCGACAGGGTGCTGCATAGAAACCAGATGAGTATGAAACAGCTGTACCGTGTACCATTCCAAAGGAATGAGGACAGAGTTAAGGAGCTATGGTAGCAGTATGTACAGGTAAAACATATATCTATGTAACTACTTTACAGCAACATGTTATAGTGATACATAGTACAGTAAGCATAAACTGCACACATTTCCATTGCTGTGGAAGGAACATGCAATATATGTACATTTTATGTCACAACAAATTCAACTGTGTGTTCTGGGATATAGCGTATGATGGAGTTGGAATCAAGTGAACCCTCTCACAACTTTGAACGTGGATGAGGCTGGCTTCAACCTGACCAAATGCAGAATGCGGGGTCGGAATATCATCGGTCACAGAGCTACTGTGGATTTGCCAGGCCAACGGGGAGGAAATATCAGCATGTGTGCTGCTATTTCGGAGCATGGTGTCCTAACCCATATCCCCCTTATAGGGCCATACAACACCCAGCATCTACTCAACTTTTTAGAGCCTCTCTACAGGGCTCTCATCCCTGATGATGAGAGGGGTCTGTTTAGAGAGGATTTGCCAAAGTATGTGGTCATTTGTGATAATGTGAGTTTCCATCGATCAAACTTCATAAGGCAATGGTTTGTGACCCACCCGAGGATGCTCATAGAATTCCTCCCACCTTATTCACCATTCCTTAACCCAATTGAGGAGTTCTTTTCAGCATGGAAGTGGAAGGTGTACGATCGTCAGCCACACACACAGATGACCCTGCTGGCTGCAATGGATGCAACATGTGAGGACATCACAGTAGACGCCTGCAGAGGATGGATAAGGCATTCCAAAAGATTCTTTCCACGTTGCATTGGAAGGGAAAATATCCGGTGTGATGTGGATGAGAATATGTGGGCCGACAGACAGGAACGTCTGGATGTGTAGAGACAGCACAACAGTGCTGCGGGCAAAGTTGTGCCTTAGGGGTGGTTTCCTGTGTCTCTTTCTAATTTAGTTTTTTTTCCTTTGTGCCCCTTGGGTTGTCCAGTCTCTTTCAATCAATAACCCACATACAGTAATATGTAAATAGTACTGTTGAAATTGATATATGCCATAGAAGTGCTGCCTTGTGCATTTTCAATACAGTAACTGTCATCCAAACTGTAGCCTAAGTTTACATCAGGTAATACTGTCAAAGTACACAGTTACATTGACAACATGCCTAAACATTTTGACGACCTTGTTCGTGAACAATGACTCAATGACTTATCATTCTGATGACACTGACATGATCATTGGCATGAATATTTACTTTTGAGAGATGTACTAAGGATTTTTAGTGACTGACTAGCATTAGAAACATATCTATTGTATATTGCAGTTTGTACAAATTGTTCTGAGAAATGCACTTATTATTTTGCACATGTTAGGGATGATGTGAAAAATGTACCACGGCGACTGTATTAGAAACTTACTCTAATTTTATAGGCCTGTGTGTGTGTGTGTGTGTGTGTGTGTGTGTGTGTGTGTGTGTGTGTGTGTGTGTGTGTGTGTTTCTGACCTGTGACCTTGTATCTCCATCTGTAGACTATGATCAGGCTGATGACCAACAATAACACTACCAGACTAAAAGACACCATGATGACCACTGAGGTACCTGGAACACACACACACACACACACACACACACACACACACACACACACACACACACACACACACACACACACACACACACACACACACACACACACACACACACACACACTGTTACGGAACAGAATAGACAAACCTACTGTTACATTATACCTGCTAAGTCTAGGGGTTGTGGTAACTTCTGTAACTTGACTAGGTGTTCTGTACCCTGACGAGGTGTTCTGTACCCTGACGAGGTGTTCTGTAACCTGACAAGGTGTTCTGTAACCTGACAAGGTGTTCTGTAACTTCACAAGGTGTTCTGTAACCGGACTAGGTGTTCTGTAACCTGACAAGGTGTTCTGTAACTTCACGAGGTGTTCTGTAACCTGACGAGGTGTTCTGTAACCGGACAGGGTGTTCTGTAACCTGACTAAGTGTTCTGTAACCTGACAAGGTGTTCTGTAACCTGACAAGGTGTTCTGTAACCTGACTAAGTGTTCTGTAACCTGACAAGGTGTTCTGTAACCTGACTAAGTGTTCTGCAACCTGACTAGGTGTTCTGTAAACTGACTAGGTGTTCTGTAACCTGACGAGGTGTTCTGTAACCTGACAAGGTGTTCTGTAAACTGACTAAGTGTTCTGCAAACTGACTAAGTGTTCTGTAACCTGACTAGGTGTTCTGTAACCCGATGAGGTGTTCTGTAACCTGACTAAGTGTTCTGTAACCTGACTAGGTGTTCTGAAACATGACTAGGTGTTCTGTAAACTGACTAGGTGTTCTGTAACCTGACTAGGTGTTCTGTTACCTGACTAGGTGTTCTGTAACTTTACAAGGTGTTCTGTAACCTGACTAGGTGTTCTGTAAACTGACTAAGTGTTCTGTTACCTGACAAAGTGTTCTGTAACCTGACTAGGTGTTCTGTATCTTTACAAGGTGTTCTGTAACCTGACTAGGTGTTCTGTTACCTGACTAGGTGTTCTGTAAACTGACTAAGTGTTCTGTAAACTGACTAGGTGTTCTGTATCTTTACAAGGTGGTCTGTAACCTGACTAGGTGTTCTGTAACCTGACTAGGTGTTCTGTATCTTTACAAGGTGGTCTGTAACCTGACGAGGTGTTCTGTAACTTTACAAGGTTGTCTGTAACCTGACTAGGTGTTCTGTAACTTTACAAGGTGGTCTGTAACCTGACAAGGTGTTCTGTAACTTTACAAGGTGTTCTGTAACCTGACAAGGTGTTCTGTATCTTTACAAGGTGGTCTGTAACCTGACTAGGTGGTCTGTAACCTGACAAGGTGGTCTGTAACCTGACAAGGTGTTCTGTAACTTTACAAGGTGTTCTGTAACCTGACAAGGTGTTCTGTAACTTTACAAGGTGTTCTGTAACTTTACAAGGTGTTCTGTAACCTGACTAAGTGTTCTGTAACTTTACAAGGTGTTCTGTAACCTGACAAGGTGGTCTGTAACCTGACTAGGTGTTCTGTAACCTGACTAGGTGTTCTGTTACCTGACTAGGTGTTCTGTAAACTGACTAAGTGTTCTGTAACCTGACTAGGTGTTCTGTATCTTTACAAGGTGTTCTGTAACCTGACAAGGTGTTCTGTAAACTGACTAGGTGTTCTGTTACCTGACTAGGTGTTCTGTAACCTGACTAGGTGTTCTGTTACCTGACTAGGTGTTCTGTAAACTGACTAGGTGTTCTGTAACCTGACTAGGTGTTCTGTTACCTGACTAGGTGTTCTGTTACCTGACTAGGTGTTCTGTAAACTGACTAGGTGTTCTGTAACCTGACTAGGTGTTCTGTTACCTGACTAGGTGTTCTGTTACCTGACTAGGTGTTCTGTAAACTGACTAGGTGTTCTGTAACCTGACTAGGTGTTCTGTTACCTGACTAGGTGTTCTGTAAACTGACTAGGTGTTCTGTAACCTGACTAGGTGTTCTGTTACCTGACTAGGTGTTCTGTTACCTGACTAGGTGTTCTGTAAACTGACTAAGTGTTCTGTAAACTGACTAAGTGTTCTGTAACCTGAAAAGGTGTTCTGTATCTTTACAAGGTGTTCTGTAACCTGACTAGGTGTTCTGTAACCTGACTAGGTGTTCTGTAACCTGACAAGGTGTTCTGTAACCTGACAAGGTGTTCTGTATCTTTACAAGGTGTTCTGTAACCTGACTAGGTGTTCTGTAACCTGACAAGGTGTTCTGTATCTTTACAAGGTGGTCTGTAACCTGACTAGGTGTTCTGTAACCTGACAAGGTGTTCTGTATCTTTACAAGGTGTTCTGTAACCTGACAAGGTGTTCTGTAACTTTACAAGGTGGTCTGTAACCTGACAAGGTGTTCTGTAACTTTACAAGGTGTTCTGTAACCTGACAAGGTGTTCTGTAACCTGACAAGGTGTTCTGTAACTTTACAAGGTGTTCTGTAACCTGACTAGGTGTTCTGTAACCTGACAAGGTGTTCTGTAACTTTACAAGGTGTTCTGTAACCTGACAAGGTGTTCTGTAACCTGACAAGGTGTTCTGTATCTTTACAAGGTGTTCTGTAACCTGACAAGGTGTTCTGTAACTTTACAAGGTGGTCTGTAACCTGACAAGGTGTTCTGTATCTTTACAAGGTGGTCTGTAACCTGACTAGGTGGTCTGTAACCTGACAAGGTGTTCTGTAACCTGACAAGGTGTTCTGTAACTTTACAAGGTGTTCTGTAACCTGACAAGGTGTTCTGTAACTTTACAAGGTGTTCTGTAACCTGACTAGGTGTTCTGTAACCTGACTAGGTGTTCTGTAACCTGACAAGGTGTTCTGTAACTTTACAAGGTGTTCTGTAACCTGACAAGGTGTTCTGTAACCTGACAAGGTGTTCTGTAACTTTACAAGGTGTTCTGTAACCTGACAAGGTGGTCTGTAACCTGACAAGGTGTTCTGTAACCTGACAAGGTGTTCTGTAACTTTACAAGGTGTTCTGTAACCTGACAAGGTGTTCTGTAACTTTACAAGGTGTTCTGTAACCTGACAAGGTGGTCTGTAACCTGACAAGGTGTTCTGTAACCTGACAAGGTGTTCTGTAACTTTACAAGGTGTTCTGTAACCTGAAAAGGTGTTCTGTATCTTTACAAGGTGTTCTGTAAACTGACAAGGTGTTCTGTAACCTGACAAGGTGTTCTGTAACTTTACAAGGTGTTCTGTAACCTGACAAGGTGTTCTGTAACTTTACAAGGTGTTCTGTAACCTGACAAGGTGTTCTGTAACCTGACAAGGTGTTCTGTAACCTGACAAGGTGTTCTGTAACCTGACAAAGTGTTCTGCAACCTGACTAGGTGTTCTGTAACCTGACTAGGTGTTCTGTAACTTTACAATGTGTTCTGTATCTTTACAAGGTGTTCTGTAACTTTACAAGGTGTTCTGTAACCTGACAAGGTGTTCTGTAACCTGACAAGGTGTTCTGTAACCTGACAAGGTGTTCTGTAACCTGACAAAGTGTTCTGCAACCTGACTAGGTGTTCTGTAACCTGACTAGGTGTTCTGTAACTTTACAATGTGTTCTGTATCTTTACAAGGTGTTCTGTAACCTGACTAGGTGTTCTGTAACTTTACAATGTGTTCTGTAACTTTACAATGTGTTCTGTATCTTTACAAGGTGTTCTGTAACTTTACAAGGTGTTCTGTAACATGACTAGGTGTTCTGTAACCTGAAAAGGTGTTCTGTATCTTTACAAGATGTTCTGTAAACTGACAAGGTGTTCTGTATCTTTACAAGGTGTTCTGTAACCTGAAAAGGTGTTCTGTATCTTTACAAGGTGTTCTGTAACCTGACTAGGTGTTCTGTAACCTGAAAAGGTGTTCTGTAACCTGACAAAGTGTTCTGCAACCTGACTAGGTGTTCTGTAACCTGACTAGGTGTTCTGTAACCTGACAAAGTGTTCTGTAACCTGGCAAAGTGTTCTGAAACCTGACTAGGTGTTCTGTAACCTGACAAAGTGTTCTGTAACCTGGCAAAGTGTTCTGAAACCTGACAAAGTGTTCTGTAACCTGACAAAGTGTTCTGTAACCTGACTAGGTGTTCTGTAACCTGACAAGGTGTTCTGTAACCTGACTAGGTGTTCTGTAACCTGACAAAGTGTTCTGTAACCTGACTAGGTGTTCTGCAACCCGACTAGGTGTTCTGTACCCTGACTAGGTGTTCTGTAAACTGACTAGGTGTTCTGTAACCTGACAAGGTGTTCTGTACCCTGACTAGGTGTTCTGTAACTTTACAAGGTGTTCTGTAACCTGACGAGGTGTTCTGTAACCTGACAAGGTGTTCTGCAAACTGACTAAGTGTTCTGTAACCTGACTAGGTGTTCTGTAACCCGATGAGGTGTTCTGTATCTTTACAAGGTGTTCTGTAACCTGACTAGGTGTTCTGTAAACTGACTAGGTGTTCTGTAACCTGACTAGGTGTTCTGTTACCTGACTAGGTGTTCTGTAAACTGACTAAGTGTTCTGTAAACTGACTAAGTGTTCTGTAACCTGAAAAGGTGTTCTGTATCTTTACAAGGTGTTCTGTAACCTGACTAGGTGTTCTGTAACCTGACTAGGTGTTCTGTAAACTGACTAGGTGTTCTGTAACCTGACTAGGTGTTCTGTTACCTGACTAGGTGTTCTGTAAACTGACTAAGTGTTCTGTAAACTGACTAAGTGTTCTGTAACCTGAAAAGGTGTTCTGTATCTTTACAAGGTGTTCTGTAACCTGACTAGGTGTTCTGTAACTTTACAAGGTGTTCTGTAACCTGACGAGGTGTTCTGTAACTTTACAAGGTTGTCTGTAACCTGACTAGGTGTTCTGTAACTTTACAAGGTGGTCTGTAACCTGACAAGGTGTTCTGTAACTTTACAAGGTGTTCTGTAACCTGACAAGGTGTTCTGTAACTTTACAAGTTGTTCTGTAACCTGACAAGGTGTTCTGTAACCTGACAAGGTGTTCTGTAACTTTACAAGGTGTTCTGTAACCTGACAAGGTGGTCTGTAACCTGACTAGGTGTTCTGTAACCTGACAAGGTGTTCTGTAACTTTACAAGGTGTTCTGTAACCTGACAAGGTGTTCTGTAACTTTACAAGGTGTTCTGTAACCTGACAAGGTGTTCTGTAACTTTACAAGGTGTTCTGTAACCTGAAAAGGTGTTCTGTATCTTTACAAGGTGTTCTGTAAACTGACAAGGTGTTCTGTAACTTTACAAGGTGTTCTGTAACCTGACAAGGTGTTCTGTAACTTTACAAGGTGTTCTGTAACCTGACAAGGTGTTCTGTAACCTGACAAGGTGTTCTGTAACCTGACAAGGTGTTCTGTAAACTGACTAAGTGTTCTGTAAACTGACTAGGTGTTCTGTAACCTGACTAGGTGTTCTGTAACCTGACAAAGTGTTCTGCAACCTGACTAGGTGTTCTGTAACCTGACTAGGTGTTCTGTAACTTTACAAGGTGTTCTGTATCTTTACAATGTGTTCTGTAACCTGAAAAGGTGTTCTGTATCTTTACAAGGTGTTCTGTATCTTTACAATGTGTTCTGTATCTTTACAAGGTGTTCTGTATCTTTACAATGTGTTCTGTAACCTGACTAGGTGTTCTGTATCTTTACAAGGTGTTCTGTATCTTTACAAGGTGTTCTGTATCTTTACAAGGTGTTCTGTAACCTGACTAGGTGTTCTGTAACCTGAAAAGGTGTTCTGTAACCTGACAAAGTGTTCTGCAACCTGACTAGGTGTTCTGTAACCTGACTAGGTGTTCTGTAACCTGACAAAGTGTTCTGTAACCTGGCAAAGTGTTCTGAAACCTGACTAGGTGTTCTGTAACCTGACAAAGTGTTCTGTAACCTGGCAAAGTGTTCTGAAACCTGACAAAGTGTTCTGTAACCTGACAAAGTGTTCTGTAACCTGACTAGGTGTTCTGTAACCTGACAAAGTGTTCTGTAACCTGACTAGGTGTTCTGTAACCTGACAAAGTGTTCTGTAACCTGACTAGGTGTTCTGCAACCCGACTAGGTGTTCTGTACCCTGACTAGGTGTTCTGAAACATGACTAGGTGTTCTGTAAACTGACTAGGTGTTCTGTAACCTGACAAGGTGTTCTGTACCCTGACTAGGTGTTCTGTAACTTTACAAGGTGTTCTGTAACTTTACAAGG